>NW_028276746.1:0-59382 GCF_052056855.1 Sturnus vulgaris | reverse complement strand
GCTTCGCAAGCGGCTTCGTTCTTCGCCTTCTGCCGTCCGGCGAGAGCTGAACTCCAGCGGTCAGTTGCAGCTCTGCCCAACAGCGTGTTCTCGGTTCTGCGGGCAAGCACGCCCTCTTGCCTTGGCCCCGAGAGCGAAGTCCCGAGCGAGCACTCGACTCAGTGCAATGCACCCGGAAGGACGCTCTCGCTCGCCTTTCAAGGAGCGATTCCTGACAGCAGAAGCAGCAGAGGCACAAACTGCACGACGAGAGGGGACACCGTAGAACACGTCTCTGTCCCGGCACATTTTCGTGTGCGATACTTCCCTCCGGCTCTTCGGGCCTTGCGAAGCTCTGTGTACTGCGAGCGCTGCTACTCGCAGCTGAGAAGGACCGTGGAGCTAGCGGCGAATTCGGAGAGCTCTTCGCTGCACTGCGCCGCTCGCAAGCGGCTTCGTTCTTCGCCTTCTGCCGTCCGGCGAGAGCTGAACTCCAGCGGTCAGCTGCAGCTCTGCCCAACAGCGTGTTCTCGGTTCTGCGGGCAAGCACGCCCTCTTGCCTTGGCCCCGAGAGCGAAGTCCCGAGCGAGCACTCGACTCAGTGCAATGCACCCGGAAGGACGCTCTCGCTCGCCTTTCAAGGAGCGATTCCTAACAGCAGAAGCAGCAGAGGCACAAACTGCACGACGAGAGGGGACACCGTAGAACACGTCTCTGTCCCGGCACATTTGCGTGTGCGATACTTCCCTCCGGCTCTTCGGGCCTTGCGAAGCTCTGTGTACTGCGAGCGCTGCTACTCGCAGCTGAGAAGGACCGTGGAGCTAGCGGCGAATTCGGAGAGCTCTTCGCTGCACTGCGCCGCTCGCAAGCGGCTTCGTTCTTCGCCTTCTGCCGTCCGGCGAGAGCTGAACTCCAGCGGTCAGTTGCAGCTCTGCCCAACAGCGTGTTCTCCGTTCTGCGGGCAAGCACGCCCTCTTGCCTTGGCCGCGAGAGCAAAGTCCCGAGCGAGCACTCGACTCAGTGCAATGCACCCGGAAGGACGCTCTCGCTCGCCTTTCAAGGAGCGATTCCTAACAGCAGAAGCAGCAGAGGCACAAACTGCACGACGAGAGGGGACAACGTAGAACACGTCTCTGTCCCGGCACATTTGCGTGTGCGATACTTCCCTCCGGCTCTTCGGGCCTTGCGAAGCTCTGTGTACTGCGAGCGCTGCTACTCGCAGCTGAGAAGGACCGTGGAGCTAGCGGCGAATTCGGAGAGCTCTTCGCTGCACTGCGCCGCTCGCAAGCGGCTTCGTTCTTCGCCTTCTGCCGTCCGGCGAGAGCTGAACTCCAGCGGTCAGTTGCAGCTCTGCCCAACAGCGTGTTCTCGGTTCTGCGGGCAAGCACGCCCTCTTGCCTTGGCCCCGAGAGCAAAGTCCCGAGCGAGCACTCGACTCAGTGCAATGCACCCGGAAGGACGCTCTCGCTCGCCTTTCAAGGAGCGATTCCTGACAGCAGAAGCAGCAGAGGCACAAACTGCACGACGAGAGGGGACACCGTAGAACACGTCTCTGTCCCGGCACATTTGCGTGTGCGATACTTCCCTCCGGCTCTTCGGGCCTTGCGAAGCTCTGTGTACTGCGAGCGCTGCTACTCGCAGCTGAGAAGGACCGTGGAGCTAGCGGCGAATTCGGAGAGCTCTTCGCTGCACTGCGCCGCTCGCAAGCGGCTTCGTTCTTCGCCTTCTGCCGTCCGGCGAGAGCTGAACTCCAGCGGTCAGCTGCAGCTCTGCCCAACAGCGTGTTCTCAGTTCTGCGGGCAAGCACGCCCTCTTGCCTTGGCCCCGAGAGCAAAGTCCCGAGCGAGCACTCGACTCAGTGCAATGCACCCGGAAGGACGCTCTCGCTCGCCTTTCAAGGAGCGATTCCTAACAGCAGAAGCAGCAGAGGCACAAACTGCACGACGAGAGGGGACACCGTAGAACACGTCTCTGTCCCGGCACATTTGCGTGTGCGATACTTCCCTCCGGGTCTTCGGGCCTTGCGAAGCTCTGTGTACTGCGAGAGCAGCTACTCGCAGCTGAGAAGGACCGTGGAGCTAGCGGCGAATTCGGAGAGCTCTTCGCTGCACTGCGCCACTCGCAAGCGGCTTCGTTCTTCGCCTTCTGCCGTCCGGCGAGAGCTGAACTCCAGCGGTCAGTTGCAGCTCTGCCCAACAGCGTGTTCTCGGTTCTGCGGGCAAGCACGCCCTCTTGCCTTGGCCGCGAGAGCAAAGTCCCGAGCGAGCACTCGACTCAGTGCAATGCACCCGGAAGGACGCTCTCGC
The DNA here is from genome assembly GCF_052056855.1 of Sturnus vulgaris. Taxonomy (NCBI): domain Eukaryota; kingdom Metazoa; phylum Chordata; class Aves; order Passeriformes; family Sturnidae; genus Sturnus; species Sturnus vulgaris. The sequence continues at coordinate 57,097 of NW_028276746.1, read as the reverse complement.
TCGCCTTTCAAGGAGCGATTCCTAACAGCAGAAGCAGCAGAGGCACAAACTGCACGACGAGAGGGGACACCGTAGAACACGTCTCTGTCCCGGCACATTTGCGTGTGCGATACTTCCCTCCGGGTCTTCGGGCCTTGCGAAGCTCTGTGTACTGCGAGAGCAGCTACTCGCAGCTGAGAAGGACCGTGGAGCTAGCGGCGAATTCGGAGAGCTCTTCGCTGCACTGCGCCGCTCGCAAGCGGCTTCGTTCTTCGCCTTCTGCCGTCCGGCGAGAGCTGAACTCCAGCGGTCAGTTGCAGCTCTGCCCAACAGCGTGTTCTCGGTTCTGCGGGCAAGCACGCCCTCTTGCCTTGGCCGCGCGAGCGAAGTCCCGAGCGAGCACTCGACTCAGTGCAATGCACCCGGAAGGACGCTCTCGCTCGCCTTTCAAGGAGCGATTCCTAACAGCAGAAGCAGCAGAGGCACAAACTGCACGACGAGAGGGGACAACGTAGAACACGTCTCTGTCCCGGCACATTTGCGTGTGCGATACTTCCCTCCGGCTCTTCGGGCCTTGCGAAGCTCTGTGTACTGCGAGCGCTGCTACTCGCAGCTGAGAAGGACCGTGGAGCTAGCGGCGAATTCGGAGAGCTCTTCGCTGCACTGCGCCGCTCGCAAGCGGCTTCGTTCTTCGCCTTCTGCCGTCCGGCGAGAGCTGAACTCCAGCGGTCAGTTGCAGCTCTGCCCAACAGCGTGTTCTCGGTTCTGCGGGCAAGCACGCCCTCTTGCCTTGGCCGCGAGAGCGAAGTCCCGAGCGAGCACTCGACTCAGTGCAATGCACCCGGAAGGACGCTCTCGCTCGCCTTTCAAGGAGCGATTCCTAACAGCAGAAGCAGCAGAGGCACAAACTGCATGACGAGAAGGGACAACGTAGAACACGTCCCTGTCCTGGCACATTTGCGTGCGCGATACTTCCCTCCGGGTCTTCGGGCCTTGCGAGGCTCTGTGTACTGCGAGCGCTGCTACTCGCAGCTGAGAAGGACCGTGGAGCTAGCGGCGAATTCGGAGAGCTCTTCGCTGCACTGCGCCGCTCGCAAGCGGCTTCGTTCTTCGCCTTCTGCCGTCCGGCGAGAGCTGAACTCCGGCGGTCAGCTGCAGCTCTGCCCAAGAGCGTGTTCTCAGTTCTGCGGGCAAGCACGCCCTCTTGCCTTGGCCCCGAGAGCAAAGTCCCGAGCGAGCACTCGACTCAGTGCAATGCACCCGGAAGGACGCTCTCGCTCGCCTTTCAAGGAGCGATTCCTGACAGCAGAAGCAGCAGAGGCACAAACTGCACGACGAGAGGGGACAACGTAGAACACGTCTCTGTCCCGGCACATTTGCGTGTGCGATACTTCCCTCCGGCTCTTCGGGCCTTGCGAAGCTCTGTGTACTGCGAGCGCTGCTACTCGCAGCTGAGAAGGACCGTGGAGCTAGCGGCGAATTCGGAGAGCTCTTCGCTGCACTGCGCCGCTCGCAAGCGGCTTCGTTCTTCGCCTTCTGCCGTCCGGCGAGAGCTGAACTCCAGCGGTCAGCTGCAGCTCTGCCCAACAGCGTGTTCTCGGTTCTGCGGGCAAGCACGCCCTCTTGCCTTGGCCCCGAGAGCGAAGTCCCGAGCGAGCACTCGACTCAGTGCAATGCACCCGGAAGGACGCTCTCGCTCGCCTTTCAAGGAGCGATTCCTGACAGCAGAAGCAGCAGAGGCACAAACTGCACGACGAGAGGGGACACCGTAGAACACGTCTTTGTCCCGGCACATTTGCGTGTGCGATACTTCCCTCCGGGTCTTCGGGCCTTGCGAAGCTCTGTGTACTGCGAGAGCAGCTACTCGCAGCTGAGAAGGACCGTGGAGCTAGCGGCGAATTCGGAGAGCTCTTCGCTGCACTGCGCCGCTCGCAAGCGGCTTCGTTCTTCGCCTTCTGCCGTCCGGCGAGAGCTGAACTCCAGCGGTCAGTTGCAGCTCTGCCCAACAGCGTGTTCTCGGTTCTGCGGGCAAGCACGCCCTCTTGCCTTGGCCCCGAGAGCGAAGTCCCGAGCGAGCACTCGACTCAGTGCAATGCACCCGGAAGGACGCTCTCGCTCGCCTTTCAAGGAGCGATTCCTGACAGCAGAAGCAGCAGAGGCACAAACTGCACGACGAGAGGGGACACCGTAGAACACGTCTCTGTCCCGGCACATTTTCGTGTGCGATACTTCCCTCCGGCTCTTCGGGCCTTGCGAAGCTCTGTGTACTGCGAGCGCTGCTACTCGCAGCTGAGAAGGACCGTGGAGCTAGCGGCGAATTCGGAGAGCTCTTCGCTGCACTGCGCCGCTCGCAAGCGGCTTCGTTCTTCGCCTTCTGCCGTCCGGCGAGAGCTGAACTCCAGCGGTCAGCTGCAGCTCTGCCCAACAGCGTGTTCTCGGTTCTGCGGGCAAGCACGCCCTCTTGCCTTGGCCCCGAGAGCGAAGTCCCGAGCGAGCACTCGACTCAGTGCAATGCACCCGGAAGGACGCTCTCGCTCGCCTTTCAAGGAGCGATTCCTAACAGCAGAAGCAGCAGAGGCACAAACTGCACGACGAGAGGGGACACCGTAGAACACGTCTCTGTCCCGGCACATTTGCGTGTGCGATACTTCCCTCCGGCTCTTCGGGCCTTGCGAAGCTCTGTGTACTGCGAGCGCTGCTACTCGCAGCTGAGAAGGACCGTGGAGCTAGCGGCGAATTCGGAGAGCTCTTCGCTGCACTGCGCCGCTCGCAAGCGGCTTCGTTCTTCGCCTTCTGCCGTCCGGCGAGAGCTGAACTCCAGCGGTCAGTTGCAGCTCTGCCCAACAGCGTGTTCTCCGTTCTGCGGGCAAGCACGCCCTCTTGCCTTGGCCGCGAGAGCAAAGTCCCGAGCGAGCACTCGACTCAGTGCAATGCACCCGGAAGGACGCTCTCGCTCGCCTTTCAAGGAGCGATTCCTAACAGCAGAAGCAGCAGAGGCACAAACTGCACGACGAGAGGGGACAACGTAGAACACGTCTCTGTCCCGGCACATTTGCGTGTGCGATACTTCCCTCCGGCTCTTCGGGCCTTGCGAAGCTCTGTGTACTGCGAGCGCTGCTACTCGCAGCTGAGAAGGACCGTGGAGCTAGCGGCGAATTCGGAGAGCTCTTCGCTGCACTGCGCCGCTCGCAAGCGGCTTCGTTCTTCGCCTTCTGCCGTCCGGCGAGAGCTGAACTCCAGCGGTCAGTTGCAGCTCTGCCCAACAGCGTGTTCTCGGTTCTGCGGGCAAGCACGCCCTCTTGCCTTGGCCCCGAGAGCAAAGTCCCGAGCGAGCACTCGACTCAGTGCAATGCACCCGGAAGGACGCTCTCGCTCGCCTTTCAAGGAGCGATTCCTGACAGCAGAAGCAGCAGAGGCACAAACTGCACGACGAGAGGGGACACCGTAGAACACGTCTCTGTCCCGGCACATTTGCGTGTGCGATACTTCCCTCCGGCTCTTCGGGCCTTGCGAAGCTCTGTGTACTGCGAGCGCTGCTACTCGCAGCTGAGAAGGACCGTGGAGCTAGCGGCGAATTCGGAGAGCTCTTCGCTGCACTGCGCCGCTCGCAAGCGGCTTCGTTCTTCGCCTTCTGCCGTCCGGCGAGAGCTGAACTCCAGCGGTCAGCTGCAGCTCTGCCCAACAGCGTGTTCTCAGTTCTGCGGGCAAGCACGCCCTCTTGCCTTGGCCCCGAGAGCAAAGTCCCGAGCGAGCACTCGACTCAGTGCAATGCACCCGGAAGGACGCTCTCGCTCGCCTTTCAAGGAGCGATTCCTAACAGCAGAAGCAGCAGAGGCACAAACTGCACGACGAGAGGGGACACCGTAGAACACGTCTCTGTCCCGGCACATTTGCGTGTGCGATACTTCCCTCCGGGTCTTCGGGCCTTGCGAAGCTCTGTGTACTGCGAGAGCAGCTACTCGCAGCTGAGAAGGACCGTGGAGCTAGCGGCGAATTCGGAGAGCTCTTCGCTGCACTGCGCCACTCGCAAGCGGCTTCGTTCTTCGCCTTCTGCCGTCCGGCGAGAGCTGAACTCCAGCGGTCAGTTGCAGCTCTGCCCAACAGCGTGTTCTCGGTTCTGCGGGCAAGCACGCCCTCTTGCCTTGGCCGCGAGAGCAAAGTCCCGAGCGAGCACTCGACTCAGTGCAATGCACCCGGAAGGACGCTCTCGCTCGCCTTTCAAGGAGCGATTCCTAACAGCAGAAGCAGCAGAGGCACAAACTGCACGACGAGAGGGGACACCGTAGAACACGTCTCTGTCCCGGCACATTTGCGTGTGCGATACTTCCCTCCGGGTCTTCGGGCCTTGCGAAGCTCTGTGTACTGCGAGAGCAGCTACTCGCAGCTGAGAAGGACCGTGGAGCTAGCGGCGAATTCGGAGAGCTCTTCGCTGCACTGCGCCGCTCGCAAGCGGCTTCGTTCTTCGCCTTCTGCCGTCCGGCGAGAGCTGAACTCCAGCGGTCAGTTGCAGCTCTGCCCAACAGCGTGTTCTCGGTTCTGCGGGCAAGCACGCCCTCTTGCCTTGGCCGCGCGAGCGAAGTCCCGAGCGAGCACTCGACTCAGTGCAATGCACCCGGAAGGACGCTCTCGCTCGCCTTTCAAGGAGCGATTCCTAACAGCAGAAGCAGCAGAGGCACAAACTGCACGACGAGAGGGGACAACGTAGAACACGTCTCTGTCCCGGCACATTTGCGTGTGCGATACTTCCCTCCGGCTCTTCGGGCCTTGCGAAGCTCTGTGTACTGCGAGCGCTGCTACTCGCAGCTGAGAAGGACCGTGGAGCTAGCGGCGAATTCGGAGAGCTCTTCGCTGCACTGCGCCGCTCGCAAGCGGCTTCGTTCTTCGCCTTCTGCCGTCCGGCGAGAGCTGAACTCCAGCGGTCAGTTGCAGCTCTGCCCAACAGCGTGTTCTCGGTTCTGCGGGCAAGCACGCCCTCTTGCCTTGGCCGCGAGAGCGAAGTCCCGAGCGAGCACTCGACTCAGTGCAATGCACCCGGAAGGACGCTCTCGCTCGCCTTTCAAGGAGCGATTCCTAACAGCAGAAGCAGCAGAGGCACAAACTGCATGACGAGAAGGGACAACGTAGAACACGTCCCTGTCCTGGCACATTTGCGTGCGCGATACTTCCCTCCGGGTCTTCGGGCCTTGCGAGGCTCTGTGTACTGCGAGCGCTGCTACTCGCAGCTGAGAAGGACCGTGGAGCTAGCGGCGAATTCGGAGAGCTCTTCGCTGCACTGCGCCGCTCGCAAGCGGCTTCGTTCTTCGCCTTCTGCCGTCCGGCGAGAGCTGAACTCCGGCGGTCAGCTGCAGCTCTGCCCAAGAGCGTGTTCTCAGTTCTGCGGGCAAGCACGCCCTCTTGCCTTGGCCCCGAGAGCAAAGTCCCGAGCGAGCACTCGACTCAGTGCAATGCACCCGGAAGGACGCTCTCGCTCGCCTTTCAAGGAGCGATTCCTAACAGCAGAAGCAGCAGAGGCACAAACTGCATGACGAGAAGGGACAACGTAGAACACGTCCCTGTCCTGGCACATTTGCGTGCGCGATACTTCCCTCCGCGTCTTCGGGCCTTGCGAGGCTCTGTGTACTGCGAGCGCTGCTACTCGCAGCTGAGAAGGACCGTGGAGCTAGCGGCGAATTCGGAGAGCTCTTCGCTGCACTGCGCCGCTCGCAAGCGGCTTCGTTCTTCGCCTTCTGCCGTCCGGCGAGAGCTGAACTCCGGCGGTCAGCTGCAGCTCTGCCCAACAGCGTGTTCTCAGTTCTGCGGGCAAGCACGCCCTCTTGCCTTGGCCCCGAGAGCAAAGTCCCGAGCGAGCACTCGACTCAGTGCAATGCACCCGGAAGGACGCTCTCGCTCGCCTTTCAAGGAGCGATTCCTAACAGCAGAAGCAGCAGAGGCACAAACTGCATGACGAGAAGGGACAACGTAGAACACGTCTCTGTCCTGGCACATTTGCGTGCGCGATACTTCCCTCCGGCTCTTCGGGCCTTGCGAGGCTCTGTGTACTGCGAGCGCTGCTACTCGCAGCTGAGAAGGACCGTGGAGCTAGCGGCGAATTCGGAGAGCTCTTCGCTGCACTGCGCCGCTCGCAAGCGGCTTCGTTCTTCGCCTTCTGCCGTCCGGCGAGAGCTGAACTCCGGCGGTCAGCTGCAGCTCTGCCCAACAGCGTGTTCTCAGTTCTGCGGGCAAGCACGCCCTCTTGCCTTGGCCCCGAGAGCAAAGTCCCGAGCGAGCACTCGACTCAGTGCAATGCACCCGGAAGGACGCTCTCGCTCGCCTTTCAAGGAGCGATTCCTAACAGCAGAAGCAGCAGAGGCACAAACTGCATGACGAGAAGGGACAACGTAGAACACGTCTCTGTCCTGGCACATTTGCGTGCGCGATACTTCCCTCCGCGTCTTCGGGCCTTGCGAGGCTCTGTGTACTGCGAGCGCTGCTACTCGCAGCTGAGAAGGACCGTGGAGCTAGCGGCGAATTCGGAGAGCTCTTCGCTGCACTGCGCCGCTCGCAAGCGGCTTCGTTCTTCGCCTTCTGCCGTCCGGCGAGAGCTGAACTCCGGCGGTCAGCTGCAGCTCTGCCCAACAGCGTGTTCTCAGTTCTGCGGGCAAGCACGCCCTCTTGCCTTGGCCCCGAGAGCAAAGTCCCGAGCGAGCACTCGACTCAGTGCAATGCACCCGGAAGGACGCTCTCGCTCGCCTTTCAAGGAGCGATTCCTAACAGCAGAAGCAGCAGAGGCACAAACTGCATGACGAGAAGGGACAACGTAGAACACGTCTCTGTCCTGGCACATTTGCGTGCGCGATACTTCCCTCCGGCTCTTCGGGCCTTGCGAGGCTCTGTGTACTGCGAGCGCTGCTACTCGCAGCTGAGAAGGACCGTGGAGCTAGCGGCGAATTCGGAGAGCTCTTCGCTGCACTGCGCCGCTCGCAAGCGGCTTCGTTCTTCGCCTTCTGCCGTCCGGCGAGAGCTGAACTCCGGCGGTCAGCTGCAGCTCTGCCCAACAGCGTGTTCTCAGTTCTGCGGGCAAGCACGCCCTCTTGCCTTGGCCCCGAGAGCAAAGTCCCGAGCGAGCACTCGACTCAGTGCAATGCACCCGGAAGGACGCTCTCGCTCGCCTTTCAAGGAGCGATTCCTAACAGCAGAAGCAGCAGAGGCACAAACTGCATGACGAGAAGGGACAACGTAGAACACGTCTCTGTCCTGGCACATTTGCGTGCGCGATACTTCCCTCCGCGTCTTCGGGCCTTGCGAGGCTCTGTGTACTGCGAGCGCTGCTACTCGCAGCTGAGAAGGACCGTGGAGCTAGCGGCGAATTCGGAGAGCTCTTCGCTGCACTGCGCCGCTCGCAAGCGGCTTCGTTCTTCGCCTTCTGCCGTCCGGCGAGAGCTGAACTCCGGCGGTCAGCTGCAGCTCTGCCCAACAGCGTGTTCTCAGTTCTGCGGGCAAGCACGCCCTCTTGCCTTGGCCCCGAGAGCAAAGTCCCGAGCGAGCACTCGACTCAGTGCAATGCACCCGGAAGGACGCTCTCGCTCGCCTTTCAAGGAGCGATTCCTAACAGCAGAAGCAGCAGAGGCACAAACTGCATGACGAGAAGGGACAACGTAGAACACGTCTCTGTCCTGGCACATTTGCGTGCGCGATACTTCCCTCCGGCTCTTCGGGCCTTGCGAGGCTCTGTGTACTGCGAGCGCTGCTACTCGCAGCTGAGAAGGACCGTGGAGCTAGCGGCGAATTCGGAGAGCTCTTCGCTGCACTGCGCCGCTCGCAAGCGGCTTCGTTCTTCGCCTTCTGCCGTCCGGCGAGAGCTGAACTCCGGCGGTCAGCTGCAGCTCTGCCCAACAGCGTGTTCTCAGTTCTGCGGGCAAGCACGCCCTCTTGCCTTGGCCCCGAGAGCAAAGTCCCGAGCGAGCACTCGACTCAGTGCAATGCACCCGGAAGGACGCTCTCGCTCGCCTTTCAAGGAGCGATTCCTAACAGCAGAAGCAGCAGAGGCACAAACTGCATGACGAGAAGGGACAACGTAGAACACGTCTCTGTCCTGGCACATTTGCGTGCGCGATACTTCCCTCCGGGTCTTCGGGCCTTGCGAGGCTCTGTGTACTGCGAGCGCTGCTACTCGCAGCTGAGAAGGACCGTGGAGCTAGCGGCGAATTCGGAGAGCTCTTCGCTGCACTGCGCCGCTCGCAAGCGGCTTCGTTCTTCGCCTTCTGCCGTCCGGCGAGAGCTGAACTCCGGCGGTCAGCTGCAGCTCTGCCCAACAGCGTGTTCTCAGTTCTGCGGGCAAGCACGCCCTCTTGCCTTGGCCCCGAGAGCAAAGTCCCGAGCGAGCACTCGACTCAGTGCAATGCACCCGGAAGGACGCTCTCGCTCGCCTTTCAAGGAGCGATTCCTAACAGCAGAAGCAGCAGAGGCACAAACTGCATGACGAGAAGGGACAACGTAGAACACGTCTCTGTCCTGGCACATTTGCGTGCGCGATACTTCCCTCCGGCTCTTCGGGCCTTGCGAGGCTCTGTGTACTGCGAGCGCTGCTACTCGCAGCTGAGAAGGACCGTGGAGCTAGCGGCGAATTCGGAGAGCTCTTCGCTGCACTGCGCCGCTCGCAAGCGGCTTCGTTCTTCGCCTTCTGCCGTCCGGCGAGAGCTGAACTCCGGCGGTCAGCTGCAGCTCTGCCCAACAGCGTGTTCTCAGTTCTGCGGGCAAGCACGCCCTCTTGCCTTGGCCCCGAGAGCAAAGTCCCGAGCGAGCACTCGACTCAGTGCAATGCACCCGGAAGGACGCTCTCGCTCGCCTTTCAAGGAGCGATTCCTAACAGCAGAAGCAGCAGAGGCACAAACTGCATGACGAGAAGGGACAACGTAGAACACGTCCCTGTCCTGGCACATTTGCGTGCGCGATACTTCCCTCCGCGTCTTCGGGCCTTGCGAGGCTCTGTGTACTGCGAGCGCTGCTACTCGCAGCTGAGAAGGACCGTGGAGCTAGCGGCGAATTCGGAGAGCTCTTCGCTGCACTGCGCCGCTCGCAAGCGGCTTCGTTCTTCGCCTTCTGCCGTCCGGCGAGAGCTGAACTCCGGCGGTCAGCTGCAGCTCTGCCCAACAGCGTGTTCTCAGTTCTGCGGGCAAGCACGCCCTCTTGCCTTGGCCCCGAGTGCAAAGTCCCGAGCGAGCACTCGACTCAGTGCAATGCACCCGGAAGGACGCTCTCGCTCGCCTTTCAAGGAGCGATTCCTAACAGCAGAAGCAGCAGAGGCACAAACTGCATGACGAGAAGGGACAACGTAGAACACGTCTCTGTCCTGGCACATTTGCGTGCGCGATACTTCCCTCCGGCTCTTCGGGCCTTGCGAGGCTCTGTGTACTGCGAGCGCTGCTACTCGCAGCTGAGAAGGACCGTGGAGCTAGCGGCGAATTCGGAGAGCTCTTCGCTGCACTGCGCCGCTCGCAAGCGGCTTCGTTCTTCGCCTTCTGCCGTCCGGCGAGAGCTGAACTCCGGCGGTCAGCTGCAGCTCTGCCCAACAGCGTGTTCTCAGTTCTGCGGGCAAGCACGCCCTCTTGCCTTGGCCCCGAGAGCAAAGTCCCGAGCGAGCACTCGACTCAGTGCAATGCACCCGGAAGGACGCTCTCGCTCGCCTTTCAAGGAGCGATTCCTAACAGCAGAAGCAGCAGAGGCACAAACTGCATGACGAGAAGGGACAACGTAGAACACGTCTCTGTCCTGGCACATTTGCGTGCGCGATACTTCCCTCCGGCTCTTCGGGCCTTGCGAGGCTCTGTGTACTGCGAGCGCTGCTACTCGCAGCTGAGAAGGACCGTGGAGCTAGCGGCGAATTCGGAGAGCTCTTCGCTGCACTGCGCCGCTCGCAAGCGGCTTCGTTCTTCGCCTTCTGCCGTCCGGCGAGAGCTGAACTCCGGCGGTCAGCTGCAGCTCTGCCCAACAGCGTGTTCTCAGTTCTGCGGGCAAGCACGCCCTCTTGCCTTGGCCCCGAGAGCAAAGTCCCGAGCGAGCACTCGACTCAGTGCAATGCACCCGGAAGGACGCTCTCGCTCGCCTTTCAAGGAGCGATTCCTAACAGCAGAAGCAGCAGAGGCACAAACTGCATGACGAGAAGGGACAACGTAGAACACGTCTCTGTCCTGGCACATTTGCGTGCGCGATACTTCCCTCCGGCTCTTCGGGCCTTGCGAGGCTCTGTGTACTGCGAGCGCTGCTACTCGCAGCTGAGAAGGACCGTGGAGCTAGCGGCGAATTCGGAGAGCTCTTCGCTGCACTGCGCCGCTCGCAAGCGGCTTCGTTCTTCGCCTTCTGCCGTCCGGCGAGAGCTGAACTCCGGCGGTCAGCTGCAGCTCTGCCCAAGAGCGTGTTCTCAGTTCTGCGGGCAAGCACGCCCTCTTGCCTTGGCCCCGAGAGCAAAGTCCCGAGCGAGCACTCGACTCAGTGCAATGCACCCGGAAGGACGCTCTCGCTCGCCTTTCAAGGAGCGATTCCTAACAGCAGAAGCAGCAGAGGCACAAACTGCATGACGAGAAGGGACAACGTAGAACACGTCTCTGTCCTGGCACATTTGCGTGCGCGATACTTCCCTCCGGCTCTTCGGGCCTTGCGAGGCTCTGTGTACTGCGAGCGCTGCTACTCGCAGCTGAGAAGGACCGTGGAGCTAGCGGCGAATTCGGAGAGCTCTTCGCTGCACTGCGCCGCTCGCAAGCGGCTTCGTTCTTCGCCTTCTGCCGTCCGGCGAGAGCTGAACTCCGGCGGTCAGCTGCAGCTCTGCCCAACAGCGTGTTCTCAGTTCTGCGGGCAAGCACGCCCTCTTGCCTTGGCCCCGAGTGCAAAGTCCCGAGCGAGCACTCGACTCAGTGCAATGCACCCGGAAGGACGCTCTCGCTCGCCTTTCAAGGAGCGATTCCTAACAGCAGAAGCAGCAGAGGCACAAACTGCATGACGAGAAGGGACAACGTAGAACACGTCTCTGTCCTGGCACATTTGCGTGCGCGATACTTCCCTCCGCGTCTTCGGGCCTTGCGAGGCTCTGTGTACTGCGAGCGCTGCTACTCGCAGCTGAGAAGGACCGTGGAGCTAGCGGCGAATTCGGAGAGCTCTTCGCTGCACTGCGCCGCTCGCAAGCGGCTTCGTTCTTCGCCTTCTGCCGTCCGGCGAGAGCTGAACTCCGGCGGTCAGCTGCAGCTCTGCCCAACAGCGTGTTCTCAGTTCTGCGGGCAAGCACGCCCTCTTGCCTTGGCCCCGAGAGCAAAGTCCCGAGCGAGCACTCGACTCAGTGCAATGCACCCGGAAGGACGCTCTCGCTCGCCTTTCAAGGAGCGATTCCTAACAGCAGAAGCAGCAGAGGCACAAACTGCATGACGAGAAGGGACAACGTAGAACACGTCTCTGTCCTGGCACATTTGCGTGCGCGATACTTCCCTCCGCGTCTTCGGGCCTTGCGAGGCTCTGTGTACTGCGAGCGCTGCTACTCGCAGCTGAGAAGGACCGTGGAGCTAGCGGCGAATTCGGAGAGCTCTTCGCTGCACTGCGCCGCTCGCAAGCGGCTTCGTTCTTCGCCTTCTGCCGTCCGGCGAGAGCTGAACTCCGGCGGTCAGCTGCAGCTCTGCCCAACAGCGTGTTCTCAGTTCTGCGGGCAAGCACGCCCTCTTGCCTTGGCCCCGAGAGCAAAGTCCCGAGCGAGCACTCGACTCAGTGCAATGCACCCGGAAGGACGCTCTCGCTCGCCTTTCAAGGAGCGATTCCTAACAGCAGAAGCAGCAGAGGCACAAACTGCATGACGAGAAGGGACAACGTAGAACACGTCTCTGTCCTGGCACATTTGCGTGCGCGATACTTCCCTCCGGCTCTTCGGGCCTTGCGAGGCTCTGTGTACTGCGAGCGCTGCTACTCGCAGCTGAGAAGGACCGTGGAGCTAGCGGCGAATTCGGAGAGCTCTTCGCTGCACTGCGCCGCTCGCAAGCGGCTTCGTTCTTCGCCTTCTGCCGTCCGGCGAGAGCTGAACTCCGGCGGTCAGCTGCAGCTCTGCCCAACAGCGTGTTCTCAGTTCTGCGGGCAAGCACGCCCTCTTGCCTTGGCCCCGAGAGCAAAGTCCCGAGCGAGCACTCGACTCAGTGCAATGCACCCGGAAGGACGCTCTCGCTCGCCTTTCAAGGAGCGATTCCTAACAGCAGAAGCAGCAGAGGCACAAACTGCATGACGAGAAGGGACAACGTAGAACACGTCTCTGTCCTGGCACATTTGCGTGCGCGATACTTCCCTCCGGCTCTTCGGGCCTTGCGAGGCTCTGTGTACTGCGAGCGCTGCTACTCGCAGCTGAGAAGGACCGTGGAGCTAGCGGCGAATTCGGAGAGCTCTTCGCTGCACTGCGCCGCTCGCAAGCGGCTTCGTTCTTCGCCTTCTGCCGTCCGGCGAGAGCTGAACTCCGGCGGTCAGCTGCAGCTCTGCCCAACAGCGTGTTCTCAGTTCTGCGGGCAAGCACGCCCTCTTGCCTTGGCCCCGAGAGCAAAGTCCCGAGCGAGCACTCGACTCAGTGCAATGCACCCGGAAGGACGCTCTCGCTCGCCTTTCAAGGAGCGATTCCTAACAGCAGAAGCAGCAGAGGCACAAACTGCATGACGAGAAGGGACAACGTAGAACACGTCTCTGTCCTGGCACATTTGCGTGCGCGATACTTCCCTCCGGCTCTTCGGGCCTTGCGAGGCTCTGTGTACTGCGAGCGCTGCTACTCGCAGCTGAGAAGGACCGTGGAGCTAGCGGCGAATTCGGAGAGCTCTTCGCTGCACTGCGCCGCTCGCAAGCGGCTTCGTTCTTCGCCTTCTGCCGTCCGGCGAGAGCTGAACTCCGGCGGTCAGCTGCAGCTCTGCCCAACAGCGTGTTCTCAGTTCTGCGGGCAAGCACGCCCTCTTGCCTTGGCCCCGAGAGCAAAGTCCCGAGCGAGCACTCGACTCAGTGCAATGCACCCGGAAGGACGCTCTCGCTCGCCTTTCAAGGAGCGATTCCTAACAGCAGAAGCAGCAGAGGCACAAACTGCATGACGAGAAGGGACAACGTAGAACACGTCTCTGTCCTGGCACATTTGCGTGCGCGATACTTCCCTCCGCGTCTTCGGGCCTTGCGAGGCTCTGTGTACTGCGAGCGCTGCTACTCGCAGCTGAGAAGGACCGTGGAGCTAGCGGCGAATTCGGAGAGCTCTTCGCTGCACTGCGCCGCTCGCAAGCGGCTTCGTTCTTCGCCTTCTGCCGTCCGGCGAGAGCTGAACTCCGGCGGTCAGCTGCAGCTCTGCCCAACAGCGTGTTCTCAGTTCTGCGGGCAAGCACGCCCTCTTGCCTTGGCCCCGAGAGCAAAGTCCCGAGCGAGCACTCGACTCAGTGCAATGCACCCGGAAGGACGCTCTCGCTCGCCTTTCAAGGGGCGATTCCTAACAGCAGAAGCAGCAGAGGCACAAACTGCATGACGAGAAGGGACAACGTAGAACACGTCTCTGTCCTGGCACATTTGCGTGCGCGATACTTCCCTCCGGGTCTTCGCGCCTTGCGAAGCTCTGTGTACTGCGAGCGCTGCTACTCGCAGCTGAGAAGGACCGTGGAGCTAGCGGCGAATTCGGAGAGCTCTTCGCTGCACTGCGCCGCTCGCAAGCGGCTTCGTTCTTCGCCTTCTGCCGTCCGGCGAGAGCTGAACTCCGGCGGTCAGCTGCAGCTCTGCCCAACAGCGTGTTCTCAGTTCTGCGGGCAAGCACGCCCTCTTGCCTTGGCCCCGAGAGCAAAGTCCCGAGCGAGCACTCGACTCAGTGCAATGCACCCGGAAGGACGCTCTCGCTCGCCTTTCAAGGAGCGATTCCTAACAGCAGAAGCAGCAGAGGCACAAACTGCATGACGAGAAGGGACAACGTAGAACACGTCCCTGTCCTGGCACATTTGCGTGCGCGATACTTCCCTCCGCGTCTTCGGGCCTTGCGAGGCTCTGTGTACTGCGAGCGCTGCTACTCGCAGCTGAGAAGGACCGTGGAGCTAGCGGCGAATTCGGAGAGCTCTTCGCTGCACTGCGCCGCTCGCAAGCGGCTTCGTTCTTCGCCTTCTGCCGTCCGGCGAGAGCTGAACTCCGGCGGTCAGCTGCAGCTCTGCCCAACAGCGTGTTCTCAGTTCTGCGGGCAAGCACGCCCTCTTGCCTTGGCCCCGAGTGCAAAGTCCCGAGCGAGCACTCGACTCAGTGCAATGCACCCGGAAGGACGCTCTCGCTCGCCTTTCAAGGGGCGATTCCTAACAGCAGAAGCAGCAGAGGCACAAACTGCATGACGAGAAGGGACAACGTAGAACACGTCTCTGTCCTGGCACATTTGCGTGCGCGATACTTCCCTCCGGCTCTTCGGGCCTTGCGAGGCTCTGTGTACTGCGAGCGCTGCTACTCGCAGCTGAGAAGGACCGTGGAGCTAGCGGCGAATTCGGAGAGCTCTTCGCTGCACTGCGCCGCTCGCAAGCGGCTTCGTTCTTCGCCTTCTGCCGTCCGGCGAGAGCTGAACTCCGGCGGTCAGCTGCAGCTCTGCCCAACAGCGTGTTCTCAGTTCTGCGGGCAAGCACGCCCTCTTGCCTTGGCCCCGAGAGCAAAGTCCCGAGCGAGCACTCGACTCAGTGCAATGCACCCGGAAGGACGCTCTCGCTCGCCTTTCAAGGGGCGATTCCTAACAGCAGAAGCAGCAGAGGCACAAACTGCATGACGAGAAGGGACAACGTAGAACACGTCTCTGTACTGGCACATTTGCGTGCGCGATACTTCCCTCCGGCTCTTCGGGCCTTGCGAGGCTCTGTGTACTGCGAGCGCTGCTACTCGCAGCTGAGAAGGACCGTGGAGCTAGCGGCGAATTCGGAGAGCTCTTCGCTGCACTGCGCCGCTCGCAAGCGGCTTCGTTCTTCGCCTTCTGCCGTCCGGCGAGAGCTGAACTCCGGCGGTCAGCTGCAGCTCTGCCCAACAGCGTGTTCTCAGTTCTGCGGGCAAGCACGCCCTCTTGCCTTGGCCCCGAGAGCAAAGTCCCGAGCGAGCACTCGACTCAGTGCAATGCACCCGGAAGGACGCTCTCGCTCGCCTTTCAAGGAGCGATTCCTAACAGCAGAAGCAGCAGAGGCACAAACTGCACGACGAGAAGGGACAACGTAGAACACGTCTCTGTCCTGGCACATTTTCGTGCGCGATACTTCCCTCCGCGTCTTCGGGCCTTGCGAGGCTCTGTGTACTGCGAGCGCTGCTACTCGCAGCTGAGAAGGACCGTGGAGCTAGCGGCGAATTCGGAGAGCTCTTCGCTGCACTGCGCCGCTCGCAAGCGCCTTCGTTCTTCGCCTTCTGCCGTCCGGCGAAGGCTGAACTCCGGCGGTCAGTTGCAGCTCTGCCCAACAGCGTGTTCTCGGTTCTGCGGGCAAGCACGCCCTCTTGCCTTGGCCGCGAGAGCAAAGTCCCGAGCGAGCACTCGACTCAGTGCAATGCACCCGGAAGGACGCTCTCGCTCGCCTTTCAAGGAGCGATTCCTAACAGCAGAAGCAGCAGAGGCACAAACTGCACGACGAGAGGGGACACCGTAGAACACGTCTCTGTCCTGGCACATTTGCGTGTGCGATACTTCCCTCCGGCTCTTCGGGCCTTGCGAAGCTCTGTGTACTGCGAGCGCTGCTACTCGCAGCTGAGAAGGACCGTGGAGCTAGCGGCGAATTCGGAGAGCTCTTCGCTGCACTGCGCCGCTCGCAAGCGGCTTCGTTCTTCGCCTTCTGCCGTCCGGCGAGAGCTGAACTCCAGCGGTCAGTTGCAGCTCTGCCCAACAGCGTGTTCTCGGTTCTGCGGGCAAGCACGCCCTCTTGCCTTGGCCGCGAGAGCAAAGTCCCGAGCGAGCACTCGACTCAGTGCAATGCACCCGGAAGGACGCTCTCGCTCGCCTTTCAAGGAGCGATTCCTAACAGCAGAAGCAGCAGAGGCACAAACTGCACGACGAGAGGGGACAACGTAGAACACGTCTCTGTCCTGGCACATTTGCGTGTGCGATACTTCCCTCCGGCTCTTCGGGCCTTGCGAAGCTCTGTGTACTGCGAGCGCTGCTACTCGCAGCTGAGAAGGACCGTGGAGCTAGCGGCGAATTCGGAGAGCTCTTCGCTGCACTGCGCCGCTCGCAAGCGCCTTCGTTCTTCGCCTTCTGCCGTCCGGCGAGAGCTGAACTCCAGCGGTCAGTTGCAGCTCTGCCCAACAGCGTGTTCTCGGTTCTGCGGGCAAGCACGCCCTCTTGCCTTGGCCCCGAGAGCAAAGTCCCGAGCGAGCACTCGACTCAGTGCAATGCACCCGGAAGGACGCTCTCGCTCGCCTTTCAAGGAGCGATTCCTGACAGCAGAAGCAGCAGAGGCACAAACTGCACGACGAGAGGGGACAACGTAGAACACGTCTCTGTCCCGGCACATTTGCGTGTGCGATACTTCCCTCCGGCTCTTCGGGCCTTGCGAAGCTCTGTGTACTGCGAGCGCTGCTACTCGCAGCTGAGAAGGACCGTGGAGCTAGCGGCGAATTCGGAGAGCTCTTCGCTGCACTGCGCCGCTCGCAAGCGCCTTCGTTCTTCGCCTTCTGCCGTCCGGCGAGAGCTGAACTCCAGCGGTCAGTTGCAGCTCTGCCCAACAGCGTGTTCTCGGTTCTGCGGGCAAGCACGCCCTCTTGCCTTGGCCGCGAGAGCAAAGTCCCGAGCGAGCACTCGACTCAGTGCAATGCACCCGGAAGGACGCTCTCGCTCGCCTTTCAAGGAGCGATTCCTAACAGCAGAAGCAGCAGAGGCACAAACTGCACGACGAGAGGGGACAACGTAGAACACGTCTCTGTCCTGGCACATTTGCGTGTGCGATACTTCCCTCCGGCTCTTCGGGCCTTGCGAAGCTCTGTGTACTGCGAGCGCTGCTACTCGCAGCTGAGAAGGACCGTGGAGCTAGCGGCGAATTCGGAGAGCTCTTCGCTGCACTGCGCCGCTCGCAAGCGCCTTCGTTCTTCGCCTTCTGCCGTCCGGCGAGAGCTGAACTCCAGCGGTCAGTTGCAGCTCTGCCCAACAGCGTGTTCTCGGTTCTGCGGGCAAGCACGCCCTCTTGCCTTGGCCCCGAGAGCAAAGTCCCGAGCGAGCACTCGACTCAGTGCAATGCACCCGGAAGGACGCTCTCGCTCGCCTTTCAAGGAGCGATTCCTGACAGCAGAAGCAGCAGAGGCACAAACTGCACGACGAGAGGGGACAACGTAGAACACGTCTCTGTCCCGGCACATTTGCGTGTGCGATACTTCCCTCCGGCTCTTCGGGCCTTGCGAAGCTCTGTGTACTGCGAGCGCTGCTACTCGCAGCTGAGAAGGACCGTGGAGCTAGCGGCGAATTCGGAGAGCTCTTCGCTGCACTGCGCCGCTCGCAAGCGGCTTCGTTCTTCGCCTTCTGCCGTCCGGCGAGAGCTGAACTCCAGCGGTCAGCTGCAGCTCTGCCCAACAGCGTGTTCTCGGTTCTGCGGGCAAGCACGCCCTCTTGCCTTGGCCCCGAGAGCGAAGTCCCGAGCGAGCACTCGACTCAGTGCAATGCACCCGGAAGGACGCTCTCGCTCGCCTTTCAAGGAGCGATTCCTGACAGCAGAAGCAGCAGAGGCACAAACTGCACGACGAGAGGGGACACCGTAGAACACGTCTTTGTCCCGGCACATTTGCGTGTGCGATACTTCCCTCCGGGTCTTCGGGCCTTGCGAAGCTCTGTGTACTGCGAGAGCAGCTACTCGCAGCTGAGAAGGACCGTGGAGCTAGCGGCGAATTCGGAGAGCTCTTCGCTGCACTGCGCCGCTCGCAAGCGGCTTCGTTCTTCGCCTTCTGCCGTCCGGCGAGAGCTGAACTCCAGCGGTCAGTTGCAGCTCTGCCCAACAGCGTGTTCTCGGTTCTGCGGGCAAGCACGCCCTCTTGCCTTGGCCCCGAGAGCGAAGTCCCGAGCGAGCACTCGACTCAGTGCAATGCACCCGGAAGGACGCTCTCGCTCGCCTTTCAAGGAGCGATTCCTGACAGCAGAAGCAGCAGAGGCACAAACTGCACGACGAGAGGGGACACCGTAGAACACGTCTCTGTCCCGGCACATTTGCGTGTGCGATACTTCCCTCCGGCTCTTCGGGCCTTGCGAAGCTCTGTGTACTGCGAGCGCTGCTACTCGCAGCTGAGAAGGACCGTGGAGCTAGCGGCGAATTCGGAGAGCTCTTCGCTGCACTGCGCCGCTCGCAAGCGGCTTCGTTCTTCGCCTTCTGCCGTCCGGCGAGAGCTGAACTCCAGCGGTCAGCTGCAGCTCTGCCCAACAGCGTGTTCTCGGTTCTGCGGGCAAGCACGCCCTCTTGCCTTGGCCCCGAGAGCGAAGTCCCGAGCGAGCACTCGACTCAGTGCAATGCACCCGGAAGGACGCTCTCGCTCGCCTTTCAAGGAGCGATTCCTAACAGCAGAAGCAGCAGAGGCACAAACTGCACGACGAGAGGGGACACCGTAGAACACGTCTCTGTCCCGGCACATTTGCGTGTGCGATACTTCCCTCCGGCTCTTCGGGCCTTGCGAAGCTCTGTGTACTGCGAGCGCTGCTACTCGCAGCTGAGAAGGACCGTGGAGCTAGCGGCGAATTCGGAGAGCTCTTCGCTGCACTGCGCCGCTCGCAAGCGGCTTCGTTCTTCGCCTTCTGCCGTCCGGCGAGAGCTGAACTCCAGCGGTCAGTTGCAGCTCTGCCCAACAGCGTGTTCTCCGTTCTGCGGGCAAGCACGCCCTCTTGCCTTGGCCGCGAGAGCAAAGTCCCGAGCGAGCACTCGACTCAGTGCAATGCACCCGGAAGGACGCTCTCGCTCGCCTTTCAAGGAGCGATTCCTAACAGCAGAAGCAGCAGAGGCACAAACTGCACGACGAGAGGGGACAACGTAGAACACGTCTCTGTCCCGGCACATTTGCGTGTGCGATACTTCCCTCCGGCTCTTCGGGCCTTGCGAAGCTCTGTGTACTGCGAGCGCTGCTACTCGCAGCTGAGAAGGACCGTGGAGCTAGCGGCGAATTCGGAGAGCTCTTCGCTGCACTGCGCCGCTCGCAAGCGGCTTCGTTCTTCGCCTTCTGCCGTCCGGCGAGAGCTGAACTCCAGCGGTCAGTTGCAGCTCTGCCCAACAGCGTGTTCTCGGTTCTGCGGGCAAGCACGCCCTCTTGCCTTGGCCCCGAGAGCAAAGTCCCGAGCGAGCACTCGACTCAGTGCAATGCACCCGGAAGGACGCTCTCGCTCGCCTTTCAAGGAGCGATTCCTGACAGCAGAAGCAGCAGAGGCACAAACTGCACGACGAGAGGGGACACCGTAGAACACGTCTCTGTCCCGGCACATTTGCGTGTGCGATACTTCCCTCCGGCTCTTCGGGCCTTGCGAAGCTCTGTGTACTGCGAGCGCTGCTACTCGCAGCTGAGAAGGACCGTGGAGCTAGCGGCGAATTCGGAGAGCTCTTCGCTGCACTGCGCCGCTCGCAAGCGGCTTCGTTCTTCGCCTTCTGCCGTCCGGCGAGAGCTGAACTCCAGCGGTCAGCTGCAGCTCTGCCCAACAGCGTGTTCTCGGTTCTGCGGGCAAGCACGCCCTCTTGCCTTGGCCGCGAGAGCGAAGTCCCGAGCGAGCACTCGACTCAGTGCAATGCACCCGGAAGGACGCTCTCGCTCGCCTTTCAAGGAGCGATTCCTGACAGCAGAAGCAGCAGAGGCACAAACTGCACGACGAGAGGGGACACCGTAGAACACGTCTCTGTCCCGGCACATTTGCGTGTGCGATACTTCCCTCCGGGTCTTCGGGCCTTGCGAAGCTCTGTGTACTGCGAGAGCAGCTACTCGCAGCTGAGAAGGACCGTGGAGCTAGCGGCGAATTCGGAGAGCTCTTCGCTGCACTGCGCCGCTCGCAAGCGGCTTCGTTCTTCGCCTTCTGCCGTCCGGCGAGAGCTGAACTCCAGCGGTCAGTTGCAGCTCTGCCCAACAGCGTGTTCTCGGTTCTGCGGGCAAGCACGCCCTCTTGCCTTGGCCGCGCGAGCGAAGTCCCGAGCGAGCACTCGACTCAGTGCAATGCACCCGGAAGGACGCTCTCGCTCGCCTTTCAAGGAGCGATTCCTAACAGCAGAAGCAGCAGAGGCACAAACTGCACGACGAGAGGGGACAACGTAGAACACGTCTCTGTCCCGGCACATTTGCGTGTGCGATACTTCCCTCCGGCTCTTCGGGCCTTGCGAAGCTCTGTGTACTGCGAGCGCTGCTACTCGCAGCTGAGAAGGACCGTGGAGCTAGCGGCGAATTCGGAGAGCTCTTCGCTGCACTGCGCCGCTCGCAAGCGGCTTCGTTCTTCGCCTTCTGCCGTCCGGCGAGAGCTGAACTCCAGCGGTCAGTTGCAGCTCTGCCCAACAGCGTGTTCTCGGTTCTGCGGGCAAGCACGCCCTCTTGCCTTGGCCGCGAGAGCGAAGTCCCGAGCGAGCACTCGACTCAGTGCAATGCACCCGGAAGGACGCTCTCGCTCGCCTTTCAAGGAGCGATTCCTAACAGCAGAAGCAGCAGAGGCACAAACTGCACGACGAGAGGGGACAACGTAGAACACGTCTCTGTCCCGGCACATTTGCGTGTGCGATACTTCCCTCCGGGTCTTCGGGCCTTGCGAAGCTCTGTGTACTGCGAGCGCTGCTACTCGCAGCTGAGAAGGACCGTGGAGCTAGCGGCGAATTCGGAGAGCTCTTCGCTGCACTGCGCCGCTCGCAAGCGGCTTCGTTCTTCGCCTTCTGCCGTCCGGCGAGAGCTGAACTCCAGCGGTCAGCTGCAGCTCTGCCCAACAGCGTGTTCTCGGTTCTGCGGGCAAGCACGCCCTCTTGCCTTGGCCGCGAGAGCAAAGTCCCGAGCGAGCACTCGACTCAGTGCAATGCACCCGGAAGGACGCTCTCGCTCGCCTTTCAAGGAGCGATTCCTGACAGCAGAAGCAGCAGAGGCACAAACTGCACGACGAGAGGGGACACCGTAGAACACGTCTCTGTCCCGGCACATTTGCGTGTGCGATACTTCCCTCCGGCTCTTCGGGCCTTGCGAAGCTCTGTGTACTGCGAGCGCTGCTACTCGCAGCTGAGAAGGACCGTGGAGCTAGCGGCGAATTCGGAGAGCTCTTCGCTGCACTGCGCCGCTCGCAAGCGCCTTCGTTCTTCGCCTTCTGCCGTCCGGCGAGAGCTGAACTCCAGCGGTCAGCTGCAGCTCTGCCCAACAGCGTGTTCTCGGTTCTGCGGGCAAGCACGCCCTCTTGCCTTGGCCGCGAGAGCAAAGTCCCGAGCGAGCACTCGACTCAGTGCAATGCACCCGGAAGGACGCTCTCGCTCGCCTTTCAAGGAGCGATTCCTAACAGCAGAAGCAGCAGAGGCACAAACTGCACGACGAGAGGGGACAACGTAGAACACGTCTCTGTCCCGGCACATTTGCGTGTGCGATACTTCCCTCCGGGTCTTCGGGCCTTGCGAAGCTCTGTGTACTGCGAGCGCTGCTACTCGCAGCTGAGAAGGACCGTGGAGCTAGCGGCGAATTCGGAGAGCTCTTCGCTGCACTGCGCCGCTCGCAAGCGGCTTCGTTCTTCGCCTTCTGCCGTCCGGCGAGAGCTGAACTCCAGCGGTCAGCTGCAGCTCTGCCCAACAGCGTGTTCTCGGTTCTGCGGGCAAGCACGCCCTCTTGCCTTGGCCGCGAGAGCGAAGTCCCGAGCGAGCACTCGACTCAGTGCAATGCACCCGGAAGGACGCTCTCGCTCGCCTTTCAAGGAGCGATTCCTAACAGCAGAAGCAGCAGAGGCACAAACTGCACGACGAGAGGGGACAACGTAGAACACGTCTCTGTCCCGGCACATTTTCGTGTGCGATACTTCCCTCCGGCTCTTCGGGCCTTGCGAAGCTCTGTGTACTGCGAGCGCTGCTACTCGCAGCTGAGAAGGACCGTGGAGCTAGCGGCGAATTCGGAGAGCTCTTCGCTGCACTGCGCCGCTCGCAAGCGGCTTCGTTCTTCGCCTTCTGCCGTCCGGAGAGAGCTGAACTCCAGCGGTCAGTTGCAGCTCTGCCCAACAGCGTGTTCTCGGTTCTGCGGGCAAGCACGCCCTCTTGCCTTGGCCGCGAGAGCGAAGTCCCGAGCGAGCACTCGACTCAGTGCAATGCACCCGGAAGGACGCTCTCGCTCGCCTTTCAAGGAGCGATTCCTAACAGCAGAAGCAGCAGAGGCACAAACTGCACGACGAGAGGGGACAACGTAGAACACGTCTCTGTCCCGGCACATTTGCGTGTGCGATACTTCCCTCCGGCTCTTCGGGCCTTGCGAAGCTCTGTGTACTGCGAGCGCTGCTACTCGCAGCTGAGAAGGACCGTGGAGCTAGCGGCGAATTCGGAGAGCTCTTCGCTGCACTGCGCCGCTCGCAAGCGGCTTCGTTCTTCGCCTTCTGCCGTCCGGCGAGAGCTGAACTCCAGCGGTCAGCTGCAGCTCTGCCCAACAGCGTGTTCTCGGTTCTGCGGGCAAGCACGCCCTCTTGCCTTGGCCCCGAGAGCGAAGTCCCGAGCGAGCACTCGACTCAGTGCAATGCACCCGGAAGGACGCTCTCGCTCGCCTTTCAAGGAGCGATTCCTGACAGCAGAAGCAGCAGAGGCACAAACTGCACGACGAGAGGGGACACCGTAGAACACGTCTTTTTCCCGGCACATTTGCGTGTGCGATACTTCCCTCCGGGTCTTCGGGCCTT
This sequence comes from Sturnus vulgaris, assembly GCF_052056855.1. Classification (NCBI taxonomy): domain Eukaryota; kingdom Metazoa; phylum Chordata; class Aves; order Passeriformes; family Sturnidae; genus Sturnus; species Sturnus vulgaris. Next base: position 34,335 of record NW_028276746.1, on the reverse strand, counting down.
GCGAAGCTCTGTGTACTGCGAGAGCAGCTACTCGCAGCTGAGAAGGACCGTGGAGCTAGCGGCGAATTCGGAGAGCTCTTCGCTGCACTGCGCCGCTCGCAAGCGGCTTCGTTCTTCGCCTTCTGCCGTCCGGCGAGAGCTGAACTCCAGCGGTCAGCTGCAGCTCTGCCCAACAGCGTGTTCTCGGTTCTGCGGGCAAGCACGCCCTCTTGCCTTGGCCGCGAGAGCGAAGTCCCGAGCGAGCACTCGACTCAGTGCAATGCACCCGGAAGGACGCTCTCGCTCGCCTTTCAAGGAGCGATTCCTGACAGCAGAAGCAGCAGAGGCACAAACTGCACGACGAGAGGGGACACCGTAGAACACGTCTTTGTCCCGGCACATTTGCGTGTGCGATACTTCCCTCCGGGTCTTCGGGCCTTGCGAAGCTCTGTGTACTGCGAGAGCAGCTACTCGCAGCTGAGAAGGACCGTGGAGCTAGCGGCGAATTCGGAGAGCTCTTCGCTGCACTGCGCCGCTCGCAAGCGGCTTCGTTCTTCGCCTTCTGCCGTCCGGCGAGAGCTGAACTCCAGCGGTCAGTTGCAGCTCTGCCCAACAGCGTGTTCTCGGTTCTGCGGGCAAGCACGCCCTCTTGCCTTGGCCCCGAGAGCAAAGTCCCGAGCGAGCACTCGACTCAGTGCAATGCACCCGGAAGGACGCTCTCGCTCGCCTTTCAAGGAGCGATTCCTAACAGCAGAAGCAGCAGAGGCACAAACTGCACGACGAGAGGGGACACCGTAGAACACGTCTCTGTCCCGGCACATTTGCGTGTGCGATACTTCCCTCCGGGTCTTCGGGCCTTGCGAAGCTCTGTGTACTGCGAGAGCAGCTACTCGCAGCTGAGAAGGACCGTGGAGCTAGCGGCGAATTCGGAGAGCTCTTCGCTGCACTGCGCCGCTCGCAAGCGGCTTCGTTCTTCGCCTTCTGCCGTCCGGCGAGAGCTGAACTCCAGCGGTCAGTTGCAGCTCTGCCCAACAGCGTGTTCTCCGTTCTGCGGGCAAGCACGCCCTCTTGCCTTGGCCGCGAGAGCAAAGTCCCGAGCGAGCACTCGACTCAGTGCAATGCACCCGGAAGGACGCTCTCGCTCGCCTTTCAAGGAGCGATTCCTAACAGCAGAAGCAGCAGAGGCACAAACTGCACGACGAGAGGGGACAACGTAGAACACGTCTCTGTCCCGGCACATTTGCGTGTGCGATACTTCCCTCCGGGTCTTCGGGCCTTGCGAAGCTCTGTGTACTGCGAGCGCTGCTACTCGCAGCTGAGAAGGACCGTGGAGCTAGCGGCGAATTCGGAGAGCTCTTCGCTGCACTGCGCCGCTCGCAAGCGGCTTCGTTCTTCGCCTTCTGCCGTCCGGCGAGAGCTGAACTCCAGCGGTCAGCTGCAGCTCTGCCCAACAGCGTGTTCTCGGTTCTGCGGGCAAGCACGCCCTCTTGCCTTGGCCCCGAGAGCAAAGTCCCGAGCGAGCACTCGACTCAGTGCAATGCACCCGGAAGGACGCTCTCGCTCGCCTTTCAAGGAGCGATTCCTGACAGCAGAAGCAGCAGAGGCACAAACTGCACGACGAGAGGGGACACCGTAGAACACGTCTCTGTCCCGGCACATTTGCGTGTGCGATACTTCCCTCCGGGTCTTCGGGCCTTGCGAAGCTCTGTGTACTGCGAGCGCTGCTACTCGCAGCTGAGAAGGACCGTGGAGCTAGCGGCGAATTCGGAGAGCTCTTCGCTGCACTGCGCCGCTCGCAAGCGCCTTCGTTCTTCGCCTTCTGCCGTCCGGCGAGAGCTGAACTCCAGCGGTCAGCTGCAGCTCTGCCCAACAGCGTGTTCTCGGTTCTGCGGGCAAGCACGCCCTCTTGCCTTGGCCGCGAGAGCAAAGTCCCGAGCGAGCACTCGACTCAGTGCAATGCACCCGGAAGGACGCTCTCGCTCGCCTTTCAAGGAGCGATTCCTGACAGCAGAAGCAGCAGAGGCACAAACTGCACGACGAGAGGGGACAACGTAGAACACGTCTCTGTCCCGGCACATTTGCGTGTGCGATACTTCCCTCCGGGTCTTCGGGCCTTGCGAAGCTCTGTGTACTGCGAGCGCTGCTACTCGCAGCTGAGAAGGACCGTGGAGCTAGCGGCGAATTCGGAGAGCTCTTCGCTGCACTGCGCCGCTCGCAAGCGGCTTCGTTCTTCGCCTTCTGCCGTCCGGCGAGAGCTGAACTCCAGCGGTCAGCTGCAGCTCTGCCCAACAGCGTGTTCTCGGTTCTGCGGGCAAGCACGCCCTCTTGCCTTGGCCGCGAGAGCGAAGTCCCGAGCGAGCACTCGACTCAGTGCAATGCACCCGGAAGGACGCTCTCGCTCGCCTTTCAAGGAGCGATTCCTAACAGCAGAAGCAGCAGAGGCACAAACTGCACGACGAGAGGGGACAACGTAGAACACGTCTCTGTCCCGGCACATTTGCGTGTGCGATACTTCCCTCCGGCTCTTCGGGCCTTGCGAAGCTCTGTGTACTGCGAGCGCTGCTACTCGCAGCTGAGAAGGACCGTGGAGCTAGCGGCGAATTCGGAGAGCTCTTCGCTGCACTGCGCCGCTCGCAAGCGGCTTCGTTCTTCGCCTTCTGCCGTCCGGCGAGAGCTGAACTCCAGCGGTCAGTTGCAGCTCTGCCCAACAGCGTGTTCTCGGTTCTGCGGGCAAGCACGCCCTCTTGCCTTGGCCCCGAGAGCAAAGTCCCGAGCGAGCACTCGACTCAGTGCAATGCACCCGGAAGGACGCTCTCGCTCGCCTTTCAAGGAGCGATTCCTAACAGCAGAAGCAGCAGAGGCACAAACTGCACGACGAGAGGGGACACCGTAGAACACGTCTCTGTCCCGGCACATTTGCGTGTGCCATACTTCCCTCCGGCTCTTCGGGCCTTGCGAAGCTCTGTGTACTGCGAGAGCAGCTACTCGCAGCTGAGAAGGACCGTGGAGCTAGCGGCGAATTCGGAGAGCTCTTCGCTGCACTGCGCCGCTCGCAAGCGGCTTCGTTCTTCGCCTTCTGCCGTCCGGCGAGAGCTGAACTCCAGCGGTCAGTTGCAGCTCTGCCCAACAGCGTGTTCTCGGTTCTGCGGGCAAGCACGCCCTCTTGCCTTGGCCGCGAGAGCAAAGTCCCGAGCGAGCACTCGACTCAGTGCAATGCACCCGGAAGGACGCTCTCGCTCGCCTTTCAAGGAGCGATTCCTAACAGCAGAAGCAGCAGAGGCACAAACTGCACGACGAGAGGGGACAACGTAGAACACGTCTCTGTCCCGGCACATTTGCGTGTGCGATACTTCCCTCCGGGTCTTCGGGCCTTGCGAAGCTCTGTGTACTGCGAGCGCTGCTACTCGCAGCTGAGAAGGACCGTGGAGCTAGCGGCGAATTCGGAGAGCTCTTCGCTGCACTGCGCCGCTCGCAAGCGGCTTCGTTCTTTGCCTTCTGCCGTCCGGCGAGAGCTGAACTCCAGCGGTCAGCTGCAGCTCTGCCCAACAGCGTGTTCTCGGTTCTGCGGGCAAGCACGCCCTCTTGCCTTGGCCCCGAGAGCAAAGTCCCGAGCGAGCACTCGACTCAGTGCAATGCACCCGGAAGGACGCTCTCGCTCGCCTTTCAAGGAGCGATTCCTAACAGCAGAAGCAGCAGAGGCACAAACTGCACGACGAGAGGGGACAACGTAGAACACGTCTCTGTCCCGGCACATTTGCGTGTGCGATACTTCCCTCCGGCTCTTCGGGCCTTGCGAAGCTCTGTGTACTGCGAGCGCTGCTACTCGCAGCTGAGAAGGACCGTGGAGCTAGCGGCGAATTCGGAGAGCTCTTCGCTGCACTGCGCCGCTCGCAAGCGGCTTCGTTCTTCGCCTTCTGCCGTCCGGCGAGAGCTGAACTCCAGCGGTCAGCTGCAGCTCTGCCCAACAGCGTGTTCTCGGTTCTGCGGGCAAGCACGCCCTCTTGCCTTGGCCCCGAGAGCGAAGTCCCGAGCGAGCACTCGACTCAGTGCAATGCACCCGGAAGGACGCTCTCGCTCGCCTTTCAAGGAGCGATTCCTGACAGCAGAAGCAGCAGAGGCACAAACTGCACGACGAGAGGGGACACCGTAGAACACGTCTTTTTCCCGGCACATTTGCGTGTGCGATACTTCCCTTATGGTCTTCGGGCCTTGCGAAGCTCTGTGTACTGCGAGAGCAGCTACTCGCAGCTGAGAAGGACCGTGGAGCTAGCGGCGAATTCGGAGAGCTCTTCGCTGCACTGCGCCGCTCGCAAGCGGCTTCGTTCTTCGCCTTCTGCCGTCCGGCGAGAGCTGAACTCCAGCGGTCAGCTGCAGCTCTGCCCAACAGCGTGTTCTCGGTTCTGCGGGCAAGCACGCCCTCTTGCCTTGGCCGCGAGAGCGAAGTCCCGAGCGAGCACTCGACTCAGTGCAATGCACCCGGAAGGACGCTCTCGCTCGCCTTTCAAGGAGCGATTCCTGACAGCAGAAGCAGCAGAGGCACAAACTGCACGACGAGAGGGGACACCGTAGAACACGTCTTTGTCCCGGCACATTTGCGTGTGCGATACTTCCCTCCGGGTCTTCGGGCCTTGCGAAGCTCTGTGTACTGCGAGAGCAGCTACTCGCAGCTGAGAAGGACCGTGGAGCTAGCGGCGAATTCGGAGAGCTCTTCGCTGCACTGCGCCGCTCGCAAGCGGCTTCGTTCTTCGCCTTCTGCCGTCCGGCGAGAGCTGAACTCCAGCGGTCAGTTGCAGCTCTGCCCAACAGCGTGTTCTCGGTTCTGCGGGCAAGCACGCCCTCTTGCCTTGGCCCCGAGAGCAAAGTCCCGAGCGAGCACTCGACTCAGTGCAATGCACCCGGAAGGACGCTCTCGCTCGCCTTTCAAGGAGCGATTCCTAACAGCAGAAGCAGCAGAGGCACAAACTGCACGACGAGAGGGGACACCGTAGAACACGTCTCTGTCCCGGCACATTTGCGTGTGCGATACTTCCCTCCGGGTCTTCGGGCCTTGCGAAGCTCTGTGTACTGCGAGAGCAGCTACTCGCAGCTGAGAAGGACCGTGGAGCTAGCGGCGAATTCGGAGAGCTCTTCGCTGCACTGCGCCGCTCGCAAGCGGCTTCGTTCTTCGCCTTCTGCCGTCCGGCGAGAGCTGAACTCCAGCGGTCAGTTGCAGCTCTGCCCAACAGCGTGTTCTCCGTTCTGCGGGCAAGCACGCCCTCTTGCCTTGGCCGCGAGAGCAAAGTCCCGAGCGAGCACTCGACTCAGTGCAATGCACCCGGAAGGACGCTCTCGCTCGCCTTTCAAGGAGCGATTCCTAACAGCAGAAGCAGCAGAGGCACAAACTGCACGACGAGAGGGGACAACGTAGAACACGTCTCTGTCCCGGCACATTTGCGTGTGCGATACTTCCCTCCGGGTCTTCGGGCCTTGCGAAGCTCTGTGTACTGCGAGCGCTGCTACTCGCAGCTGAGAAGGACCGTGGAGCTAGCGGCGAATTCGGAGAGCTCTTCGCTGCACTGCGCCGCTCGCAAGCGGCTTCGTTCTTCGCCTTCTGCCGTCCGGCGAGAGCTGAACTCCAGCGGTCAGCTGCAGCTCTGCCCAACAGCGTGTTCTCGGTTCTGCGGGCAAGCACGCCCTCTTGCCTTGGCCCCGAGAGCAAAGTCCCGAGCGAGCACTCGACTCAGTGCAATGCACCCGGAAGGACGCTCTCGCTCGCCTTTCAAGGAGCGATTCCTGACAGCAGAAGCAGCAGAGGCACAAACTGCACGACGAGAGGGGACACCGTAGAACACGTCTCTGTCCCGGCACATTTGCGTGTGCGATACTTCCCTCCGGGTCTTCGGGCCTTGCGAAGCTCTGTGTACTGCGAGCGCTGCTACTCGCAGCTGAGAAGGACCGTGGAGCTAGCGGCGAATTCGGAGAGCTCTTCGCTGCACTGCGCCGCTCGCAAGCGCCTTCGTTCTTCGCCTTCTGCCGTCCGGCGAGAGCTGAACTCCAGCGGTCAGCTGCAGCTCTGCCCAACAGCGTGTTCTCGGTTCTGCGGGCAAGCACGCCCTCTTGCCTTGGCCGCGAGAGCAAAGTCCCGAGCGAGCACTCGACTCAGTGCAATGCACCCGGAAGGACGCTCTCGCTCGCCTTTCAAGGAGCGATTCCTGACAGCAGAAGCAGCAGAGGCACAAACTGCACGACGAGAGGGGACAACGTAGAACACGTCTCTGTCCCGGCACATTTGCGTGTGCGATACTTCCCTCCGGGTCTTCGGGCCTTGCGAAGCTCTGTGTACTGCGAGCGCTGCTACTCGCAGCTGAGAAGGACCGTGGAGCTAGCGGCGAATTCGGAGAGCTCTTCGCTGCACTGCGCCGCTCGCAAGCGGCTTCGTTCTTCGCCTTCTGCCGTCCGGCGAGAGCTGAACTCCAGCGGTCAGCTGCAGCTCTGCCCAACAGCGTGTTCTCGGTTCTGCGGGCAAGCACGCCCTCTTGCCTTGGCCGCGAGAGCGAAGTCCCGAGCGAGCACTCGACTCAGTGCAATGCACCCGGAAGGACGCTCTCGCTCGCCTTTCAAGGAGCGATTCCTAACAGCAGAAGCAGCAGAGGCACAAACTGCACGACGAGAGGGGACAACGTAGAACACGTCTCTGTCCCGGCACATTTGCGTGTGCGATACTTCCCTCCGGCTCTTCGGGCCTTGCGAAGCTCTGTGTACTGCGAGCGCTGCTACTCGCAGCTGAGAAGGACCGTGGAGCTAGCGGCGAATTCGGAGAGCTCTTCGCTGCACTGCGCCGCTCGCAAGCGGCTTCGTTCTTCGCCTTCTGCCGTCCGGCGAGAGCTGAACTCCAGCGGTCAGTTGCAGCTCTGCCCAACAGCGTGTTCTCGGTTCTGCGGGCAAGCACGCCCTCTTGCCTTGGCCCCGAGAGCAAAGTCCCGAGCGAGCACTCGACTCAGTGCAATGCACCCGGAAGGACGCTCTCGCTCGCCTTTCAAGGAGCGATTCCTAACAGCAGAAGCAGCAGAGGCACAAACTGCACGACGAGAGGGGACACCGTAGAACACGTCTCTGTCCCGGCACATTTGCGTGTGCCATACTTCCCTCCGGCTCTTCGGGCCTTGCGAAGCTCTGTGTACTGCGAGCGCTGCTACTCGCAGCTGAGAAGGACCGTGGAGCTAGCGGCGAATTCGGAGAGCTCTTCGCTGCACTGCGCCGCTCGCAAGCGGCTTCGTTCTTTGCCTTCTGCCGTCCGGCGAGAGCTGAACTCCAGCGGTCAGCTGCAGCTCTGCCCAACAGCGTGTTCTCGGTTCTGCGGGCAAGCACGCCCTCTTGCCTTGGCCCCGAGAGCAAAGTCCCGAGCGAGCACTCGACTCAGTGCAATGCACCCGGAAGGACGCTCTCGCTCGCCTTTCAAGGAGCGATTCCTAACAGCAGAAGCAGCAGAGGCACAAACTGCACGACGAGAGGGGACAACGTAGAACACGTCTCTGTCCCGGCACATTTGCGTGTGCGATACTTCCCTCCGGGTCTTCGGGCCTTGCGAAGCTCTGTGTACTGCGAGAGCAGCTACTCGCAGCTGAGAAGGACCGTGGAGCTAGCGGCGAATTCGGAGAGCTCTTCGCTGCACTGCGCCGCTCGCAAGCGGCTTCGTTCTTCGCCTTCTGCCGTCCGGCGAGAGCTGAACTCCAGCGGTCAGCTGCAGCTCTGCCCAACAGCGTGTTCTCGGTTCTGCGGGCAAGCACGCCCTCTTGCCTTGGCCCCGAGAGCAAAGTCCCGAGCGAGCACTCGACTCAGTGCAATGCACCCGGAAGGACGCTCTCGCTCGCCTTTCAAGGAGCGATTCCTAACAGCAGAAGCAGCAGAGGCACAAACTGCACGACGAGAGGGGACAACGTAGAACACGTCTCTGTCCCGGCACATTTGCGTGTGCGATACTTCCCTCCGGCTCTTCGGGCCTTGCGAAGCTCTGTGTACTGCGAGCGCTGCTACTCGCAGCTGAGAAGGACCGTGGAGCTAGCGGCGAATTCGGAGAGCTCTTCGCTGCACTGCGCCGCTCGCAAGCGGCTTCGTTCTTCGCCTTCTGCCGTCCGGCGAGAGCTGAACTCCAGCGGTCAGTTGCAGATCTGCCCAACAGCGTGTTCTCGGTTCTGCGGGCAAGCACGCCCTCTTGCCTTGGCCGCGAGAGCAAATTCCCGAGCGAGCACTCGACTCAGTGCAATGCACCCGGAAGGACGCTCTCGCTCGCCTTTCAAGGAGCGATTCCTAACAGCAGAAGCAGCAGAGGCACAAACTGCACGACGAGAGGGGACAACGTAGAACACGTCTCTGTCCCGGCACATTTGCGTGTGCGATACTTCCCTCCGGCTCTTCGGGCCTTGCGAAGCTCTGTGTACTGCGAGCGCTGCTACTCGCAGCTGAGAAGGACCGTGGAGCTAGCGGCGAATTCGGAGAGCTCTTCGCTGCACTGCGCCGCTCGCAAGCGCCTTCGTTCTTCGCCTTCTGCCGTCCGGCGAGAGCTGAACTCCAGCGGTCAGTTGCAGCTCTGCCCAACAGCGTGTTCTCGGTTCTGCGGGCAAGCACGCCCTCTTGCCTTGGCCGCGAGAGCAAAGTCCCGAGCGAGCACTCGACTCAGTGCAATGCACCCGGAAGGACGCTCTCGCTCGCCTTTCAAGGAGCGATTCCTGACAGCAGAAGCAGCAGAGGCACAAACTGCACGACGAGAAGGGACAACGTAGAACACGTCTCTGTCCTGGCACATTTGCGTGTGCGATACTTCCCTCCGGCTCTTCGGGCCTTGCGAAGCTCTGTGTACTGCGAGAGCAGCTACTCGCAGCTGAGAAGGACCGTGGAGCTAGCGGCGAATTCGGAGAGCTCTTCGCTGCACTGCGCCGCTCGCAAGCGGCTTCGTTCTTCGCCTTCTGCCGTCCGGCGAGAGCTGAACTCCAGCGGTCAGTTGCAGCTCTGCCCAACAGCGTGTTCTCGGTTCTGCGGGCAAGCACGCCCTCTTGCCTTGGCCGCGAGAGCAAAGTCCCGAGCGAGCACTCGACTCAGTGCAATGCACCCGGAAGGACGCTCTCGCTCGCCTTTCAAGGAGCGATTCCTGACAGCAGAAGCAGCAGAGGCACAAACTGCACGACGGGAAGGGACAACGTAGAACACGTCTCTGTCCCGGCACATTTGCGTGTGCGATACTTCCCTCCGGCTCTTCGGGCCTTGCGAAGCTCTGTGTACTGCGAGAGCAGCTACTCGCAGCTGAGAAGGACCGTGGAGCTAGCGGCGAATTCGGAGAGCTCTTCGCTGCACTGCGCCGCTCGCAAGCGGCTTCGTTCTTCGCCTTCTGCCGTCCGGCGAGAGCTGAACTCCAGCGGTCAGCTGCAGCTCTGCCCAACAGCGTGTTCTCGGTTCTGCGGGCAAGCACGCCCTCTTGCCTTGGCCCCGAGAGCAAAGTCCCGAGCGAGCACTCGACTCAGTGCAATGCACCCGGAAGGACGCTCTCGCTCGCCTTTCAAGGAGCGATTCCTAACAGCAGAAGCAGCAGAGGCACAAACTGCACGACGAGAGGGGACACCGTAGAACACGTCTCTGTCCCGGCACATTTGCGTGTGCGATACTTCCCTCCGGGTCTTCGGGCCTTGCGAAGCTCTGTGTACTGCGAGAGCAGCTACTCGCAGCTGAGAAGGACCGTGGAGCTAGCGGCGAATTCGGAGAGCTCTTCGCTGCACTGCGCCGCTCGCAAGCGGCTTCGTTCTTCGCCTTCTGCCGTCCGGCGAGAGCTGAACTCCAGCGGTCAGCTGCAGCTCTGCCCAACAGCGTGTTCTCGGTTCTGCGGGCAAGCACGCCCTCTTGCCTTGGCCCCGAGAGCAAAGTCCCGAGCGAGCACTCGACTCAGTGCAATGCACCCGGAAGGACGCTCTCGCTCGCCTTTCAAGGAGCGATTCCTGACAGCAGAAGCAGCAGAGGCACAAACTGCACGACGAGAAGGGACAACGCAGACCACGTCTCTGTCCCGGCACATTTCCGTGTGCGATACTTCCCTCCGGCTCTTCGGGCCTTGCGAAGCTCTGTGTACTGCGAGCGCTGCTACTCGCAGCTGAGAAGGACCGTGGAGCTAGCGGCGAATTCGGAGAGCTCTTCGCTGCACTGCGCCGCTCGCAAGCGGCTTCGTTCTTCGCCTTCTGCCGTCCGGAGAGAGCTGAACTCCAGCGGTCAGTTGCAGCTCTGCCCAACAGCGTGTTCTCGGTTCTGCGGGCAAGCACGCCCTCTTGCCTTGGCCCCGAGAGCGAAGTCCCGAGCGAGCACTCGACTCAGTGCAATGCACCCGGAAGGACGCTCTCGCTCGCCTTTCAAGGAGCGATTCCTGACAGCAGAAGCAGCAGAGGCACAAACTGCACGACGAGAGGGGACACCGTAGAACACGTCTCTGTCCCGGCACATTTTCGTGTGCGATACTTCCCTCCGGCTCTTCGGGCCTTGCGAAGCTCTGTGTACTGCGAGCGCTGCTACTCGCAGCTGAGAAGGACCGTGGAGCTAGCGGCGAATTCGGAGAGCTCTTCGCTGCACTGCGCCGCTCGCAAGCGGCTTCGTTCTTCGCCTTCTGCCGTCCGGCGAGAGCTGAACTCCAGCGGTCAGCTGCAGCTCTGCCCAACAGCGTGTTCTCGGTTCTGCGGGCAAGCACGCCCTCTTGCCTTGGCCCCGAGAGCGAAGTCCCGAGCGAGCACTCGACTCAGTGCAATGCACCCGGAAGGACGCTCTCGCTCGCCTTTCAAGGAGCGATTCCTAACAGCAGAAGCAGCAGAGGCACAAACTGCACGACGAGAGGGGACACCGTAGAACACGTCTCTGTCCCGGCACATTTGCGTGTGCGATACTTCCCTCCGGCTCTTCGGGCCTTGCGAAGCTCTGTGTACTGCGAGCGCTGCTACTCGCAGCTGAGAAGGACCGTGGAGCTAGCGGCGAATTCGGAGAGCTCTTCGCTGCACTGCGCCGCTCGCAAGCGACTTCGTTCTTCGCCTTCTGCCGTCCGGCGAGAGCTGAACTCCAGCGGTCAGTTGCAGCTCTGCCCAACAGCGTGTTCTCCGTTCTGCGGGCAAGCACGCCCTCTTGCCTTGGCCGCGAGAGCAAAGTCCCGAGCGAGCACTCGACTCAGTGCAATGCACCCGGAAGGACGCTCTCGCTCGCCTTTCAAGGAGCGATTCCTAACAGCAGAAGCAGCAGAGGCACAAACTGCACGACGAGAGGGGACAACGTAGAACACGTCTCTGTCCCGGCACATTTGCGTGTGCGATACTTCCCTCCGGCTCTTCGGGCCTTGCGAAGCTCTGTGTACTGCGAGCGCTGCTACTCGCAGCTGAGAAGGACCGTGGAGCTAGCGGCGAATTCGGAGAGCTCTTCGCTGCACTGCGCCGCTCGCAAGCGGCTTCGTTCTTCGCCTTCTGCCGTCCGGCGAGAGCTGAACTCCAGCGGTCAGTTGCAGCTCTGCCCAACAGCGTGTTCTCGGTTCTGCGGGCAAGCACGCCCTCTTGCCTTGGCCCCGAGAGCAAAGTCCCGAGCGAGCACTCGACTCAGTGCAATGCACCCGGAAGGACGCTCTCGCTCGCCTTTCAAGGAGCGATTCCTGACAGCAGAAGCAGCAGAGGCACAAACTGCACGACGAGAGGGGACACCGTAGAACACGTCTCTGTCCCGGCACATTTGCGTGTGCGATACTTCCCTCCGGCTCTTCGGGCCTTGCGAAGCTCTGTGTACTGCGAGCGCTGCTACTCGCAGCTGAGAAGGACCGTGGAGCTAGCGGCGAATTCGGAGAGCTCTTCGCTGCACTGCGCCGCTCGCAAGCGGCTTCGTTCTTCGCCTTCTGCCGTCCGGCGAGAGCTGAACTCCAGCGGTCAGCTGCAGCTCTGCCCAACAGCGTGTTCTCAGTTCTGCGGGCAAGCACGCCCTCTTGCCTTGGCCCCGAGAGCAAAGTCCCGAGCGAGCACTCGACTCAGTGCAATGCACCCGGAAGGACGCTCTCGCTCGCCTTTCAAGGAGCGATTCCTAACAGCAGAAGCAGCAGAGGCACAAACTGCACGACGAGAGGGGACACCGTAGAACACGTCTCTGTCCCGGCACATTTGCGTGTGCGATACTTCCCTCCGGGTCTTCGGGCCTTGCGAAGCTCTGTGTACTGCGAGAGCAGCTACTCGCAGCTGAGAAGGACCGTGGAGCTAGCGGCGAATTCGGAGAGCTCTTCGCTGCACTGCGCCACTCGCAAGCGGCTTCGTTCTTCGCCTTCTGCCGTCCGGCGAGAGCTGAACTCCAGCGGTCAGTTGCAGCTCTGCCCAACAGCGTGTTCTCGGTTCTGCGGGCAAGCACGCCCTCTTGCCTTGGCCGCGAGAGCAAAGTCCCGAGCTAGCACTCGACTCAGTGCAATGCACCCGGAAGGACGCTCTCGCTCGCCTTTCAAGGAGCGATTCCTAACAGCAGAAGCAGCAGAGGCACAAACTGCACGACGAGAGGGGACACCGTAGAACACGTCTCTGTCCCGGCACATTTGCGTGTGCGATACTTCCCTCCGGGTCTTCGGGCCTTGCGAAGCTCTGTGTACTGCGAGAGCAGCTACTCGCAGCTGAGAAGGACCGTGGAGCTAGCGGCGAATTCGGAGAGCTCTTCGCTGCACTGCGCCGCTCGCAAGCGGCTTCGTTCTTCGCCTTCTGCCGTCCGGCGAGAGCTGAACTCCAGCGGTCAGTTGCAGCTCTGCCCAACAGCGTGTTCTCGGTTCTGCGGGCAAGCACGCCCTCTTGCCTTGGCCGCGCGAGCGAAGTCCCGAGCGAGCACTCGACTCAGTGCAATGCACCCGGAAGGACGCTCTCGCTCGCCTTTCAAGGAGCGATTCCTGACAGCAGAAGCAGCAGAGGCACAAACTGCACGACGAGAGGGGACAACGTAGAACACGTCTCTGTCCCGGCACATTTGCGTGTGCGATACTTCCCTCCGGCTCTTCGGGCCTTGCGAAGCTCTGTGTACTGCGAGCGCTGCTACTCGCAGCTGAGAAGGACCGTGGAGCTAGCGGCGAATTCGGAGAGCTCTTCGCTGCACTGCGCCGCTCGCAAGCGGCTTCGTTCTTCGCCTTCTGCCGTCCGGCGAGAGCTGAACTCCAGCGGTCAGCTGCAGCTCTGCCCAACAGCGTGTTCTCGGTTCTGCGGGCAAGCACGCCCTCTTGCCTTGGCCGCGAGAGCGAAGTCCCGAGCGAGCACTCGACTCAGTGCAATGCACCCGGAAGGACGCTCTCGCTCGCCTTTCAAGGAGCGATTCCTAACAGCAGAAGCAGCAGAGGCACAAACTGCACGACGAGAGGGGACAACGTAGAACACGTCTCTGTCCCGGCACATTTGCGTGTGCGATACTTCCCTCCGGGTCTTCGGGCCTTGCGAAGCTCTGTGTACTGCGAGCGCTGCTACTCGCAGCTGAGAAGGACCGTGGAGCTAGCGGCGAATTCGGAGAGCTCTTCGCTGCACTGCGCCGCTCGCAAGCGGCTTCGTTCTTCGCCTTCTGCCGTCCGGCGAGAGCTGAACTCCAGCGGTCAGCTGCAGCTCTGCCCAACAGCGTGTTCTCGGTTCTGCGGGCAAGCACGCCCTCTTGCCTTGGCCGCGAGAGCAAAGTCCCGAGCGAGCACTCGACTCAGTGCAATGCACCCGGAAGGACGCTCTCGCTCGCCTTTCAAGGAGCGATTCCTGACAGCAGAAGCAGCAGAGGCACAAACTGCACGACGAGAGGGGACACCGTAGAACACGTCTCTGTCCCGGCACATTTGCGTGTGCGATACTTCCCTCCGGCTCTTCGGGCCTTGCGAAGCTCTGTGTACTGCGAGCGCTGCTACTCGCAGCTGAGAAGGACCGTGGAGCTAGCGGCGAATTCGGAGAGCTCTTCGCTGCACTGCGCCGCTCGCAAGCGCCTTCGTTCTTCGCCTTCTGCCGTCCGGCGAGAGCTGAACTCCAGCGGTCAGCTGCAGCTCTGCCCAACAGCGTGTTCTCGGTTCTGCGGGCAAGCACGCCCTCTTGCCTTGGCCGCGAGAGCAAAGTCCCGAGCGAGCACTCGACTCAGTGCAATGCACCCGGAAGGACGCTCTCGCTCGCCTTTCAAGGAGCGATTCCTAACAGCAGAAGCAGCAGAGGCACAAACTGCACGACGAGAGGGGACAACGTAGAACACGTCTCTGTCCCGGCACATTTGCGTGTGCGATACTTCCCTCCGGCTCTTCGGGCCTTGCGAAGCTCTGTGTACTGCGAGCGCTGCTACTCGCAGCTGAGAAGGACCGTGGAGCTAGCGGCGAATTCGGAGAGCTCTTCGCTGCACTGCGCCGCTCGCAAGCGGCTTCGTTCTTCGCCTTCTGCCGTCCGGCGAGAGCTGAACTCCAGCGGTCAGCTGCAGCTCTGCCCAACAGCGTGTTCTCGGTTCTGCGGGCAAGCACGCCCTCTTGCCTTGGCCGCGAGAGCGAAGTCCCGAGCGAGCACTCGACTCAGTGCAATGCACCCGGAAGGACGCTCTCGCTCGCCTTTCAAGGAGCGATTCCTAACAGCAGAAGCAGCAGAGGCACAAACTGCACGACGAGAGGGGACAACGTAGAACACGTCTCTGTCCCGGCACATTTTCGTGTGCGATACTTCCCTCCGGCTCTTCGGGCCTTGCGAAGCTCTGTGTACTGCGAGCGCTGCTACTCGCAGCTGAGAAGGACCGTGGAGCTAGCGGCGAATTCGGAGAGCTCTTCGCTGCACTGCGCCGCTCGCAAGCGGCTTCGTTCTTCGCCTTCTGCCGTCCGGAGAGAGCTGAACTCCAGCGGTCAGTTGCAGCTCTGCCCAACAGCGTGTTCTCGGTTCTGCGGGCAAGCACGCCCTCTTGCCTTGGCCGCGAGAGCAAAGTCCCGAGCGAGCACTCGACTCAGTGCAATGCACCCGGAAGGACGCTCTCGCTCGCCTTTCAAGGAGCGATTCCTAACAGCAGAAGCAGCAGAGGCACAAACTGCACGACGAGAGGGGACACCGTAGAACACGTCTTTGTCCCGGCACATTTGCGTGTGCGATACTTCCCTCCGGGTCTTCGGGCCTTGCGAAGCTCTGTGTACTGCGAGAGCAGCTACTCGCAGCTGAGAAGGACCGTGGAGCTAGCGGCGAATTCGGAGAGCTCTTCGCTGCACTGCGCCGCTCGCAAGCGGCTTCGTTCTTCGCCTTCTGCCGTCCGGCGAGAGCTGAACTCCAGCGGTCAGTTGCAGCTCTGCCCAACAGCGTGTTCTCGGTTCTGCGGGCAAGCACGCCCTCTTGCCTTGGCCCCGAGAGCAAAGTCCCGAGCGAGCACTCGACTCAGTGCAATGCACCCGGAAGGACGCTCTCGCTCGCCTTTCAAGGAGCGATTCCTAACAGCAGAAGCAGCAGAGGCACAAACTGCACGACGAGAGGGGACACCGTAGAACACGTCTCTGTCCCGGCACATTTGCGTGTGCGATACTTCCCTCCGGCTCTTCGGGCCTTGCGAAGCTCTGTGTACTGCGAGAGCAGCTACTCGCAGCTGAGAAGGACCGTGGAGCTAGCGGCGAATTCGGAGAGCTCTTCGCTGCACTGCGCCGCTCGCAAGCGGCTTCGTTCTTCGCCTTCTGCCGTCCGGCGAGAGCTGAACTCCAGCGGTCAGTTGCAGCTCTGCCCAACAGCGTGTTCTCGGTTCTGCGGGCAAGCACGCCCTCTTGCCTTGGCCGCGAGAGCAAAGTCCCGAGCGAGCACTCGACTCAGTGCAATGCACCCGGAAGGACGCTCTCGCTCGCCTTTCAAGGAGCGATTCCTAACAGCAGAAGCAGCAGAGGCACAAACTGCACGACGAGAGGGGACAACGTAGAACACGTCTCTGTCCCGGCACATTTGCGTGTGCGATACTTCCCTCCGGGTCTTCGGGCCTTGCGAAGCTCTGTGTACTGCGAGCGCTGCTACTCGCAGCTGAGAAGGACCGTGGAGCTAGCGGCGAATTCGGAGAGCTCTTCGCTGCACTGCGCCGCTCGCAAGCGGCTTCGTTCTTCGCCTTCTGCCGTCCGGCGAGAGCTGAACTCCAGCGGTCAGCTGCAGCTCTGCCCAACAGCGTGTTCTCGGTTCTGCGGGCAAGCACGCCCTCTTGCCTTGGCCCCGAGAGCAAAGTCCCGAGCGAGCACTCGACTCAGTGCAATGCACCCGGAAGGACGCTCTCGCTCGCCTTTCAAGGAGCGATTCCTGACAGCAGAAGCAGCAGAGGCACAAACTGCACGACGAGAGGGGACACCGTAGAACACGTCTCTGTCCCGGCACATTTGCGTGTGCGATACTTCCCTCCGGGTCTTCGGGCCTTGCGAAGCTCTGTGTACTGCGAGCGCTGCTACTCGCAGCTGAGAAGGACCGTGGAGCTAGCGGCGAATTCGGAGAGCTCTTCGCTGCACTGCGCCGCTCGCAAGCGCCTTCGTTCTTCGCCTTCTGCCGTCCGGCGAGAGCTGAACTCCAGCGGTCAGCTGCAGCTCTGCCCAACAGCGTGTTCTCGGTTCTGCGGGCAAGCACGCCCTCTTGCCTTGGCCGCGAGAGCAAAGTCCCGAGCGAGCACTCGACTCAGTGCAATGCACCCGGAAGGACGCTCTCGCTCGCCTTTCAAGGAGCGATTCCTGACAGCAGAAGCAGCAGAGGCACAAACTGCACGACGAGAGGGGACAACGTAGAACACGTCTCTGTCCCGGCACATTTGCGTGTGCGATACTTCCCTCCGGGTCTTCGGGCCTTGCGAAGCTCTGTGTACTGCGAGCGCTGCTACTCGCAGCTGAGAAGGACCGTGGAGCTAGCGGCGAATTCGGAGAGCTCTTCGCTGCACTGCGCCGCTCGCAAGCGGCTTCGTTCTTCGCCTTCTGCCGTCCGGCGAGAGCTGAACTCCAGCGGTCAGCTGCAGCTCTGCCCAACAGCGTGTTCTCGGTTCTGCGGGCAAGCACGCCCTCTTGCCTTGGCCGCGAGAGCGAAGTCCCGAGCGAGCACTCGACTCAGTGCAATGCACCCGGAAGGACGCTCTCGCTCGCCTTTCAAGGAGCGATTCCTAACAGCAGAAGCAGCAGAGGCACAAACTGCACGACGAGAGGGGACAACGTAGAACACGTCTCTGTCCCGGCACATTTGCGTGTGCGATACTTCCCTCCGGCTCTTCGGGCCTTGCGAAGCTCTGTGTACTGCGAGCGCTGCTACTCGCAGCTGAGAAGGACCGTGGAGCTAGCGGCGAATTCGGAGAGCTCTTCGCTGCACTGCGCCGCTCGCAAGCGGCTTCGTTCTTCGCCTTCTGCCGTCCGGCGAGAGCTGAACTCCAGCGGTCAGTTGCAGCTCTGCCCAACAGCGTGTTCTCGGTTCTGCGGGCAAGCACGCCCTCTTGCCTTGGCCCCGAGAGCAAAGTCCCGAGCGAGCACTCGACTCAGTGCAATGCACCCGGAAGGACGCTCTCGCTCGCCTTTCAAGGAGCGATTCCTAACAGCAGAAGCAGCAGAGGCACAAACTGCACGTACGAGAGGGGACACCGTAGAACACGTCTCTGTCCCGGCACATTTGCGTGTGCCATACTTCCCTCCGGGTCTTCGGGCCTTGCGAAGCTCTGTGTACTGCGAGAGCAGCTACTCGCAGCTGAGAAGGACCGTGGAGCTAGCGGCGAATTCGGAGAGCTCTTCGCTGCACTGCGCCGCTCGCAAGCGGCTTCGTTCTTCGCCTTCTGCCGTCCGGCGAGAGCTGAACTCCAGCGGTCAGTTGCAGCTCTGCCCAACAGCGTGTTCTCGGTTCTGCGGGCAAGCACGCCCTCTTGCCTTGGCCGCGAGAGCAAAGTCCCGAGCGAGCACTCGACTCAGTGCAATGCACCCGGAAGGACGCTCTCGCTCGCCTTTCAAGGAGCGATTCCTAACAGCAGAAGCAGCAGAGGCACAAACTGCACGACGAGAGGGGACAACGTAGAACACGTCTCTGTCCCGGCACATTTGCGTGTGCGATACTTCCCTCCGGGTCTTCGGGCCTTGCGAAGCTCTGTGTACTGCGAGCGCTGCTACTCGCAGCTGAGAAGGACCGTGGAGCTAGCGGCGAATTCGGAGAGCTCTTCGCTGCACTGCGCCGCTCGCAAGCGGCTTCGTTCTTTGCCTTCTGCCGTCCGGCGAGAGCTGAACTCCAGCGGTCAGCTGCAGCTCTGCCCAACAGCGTGTTCTCGGTTCTGCGGGCAAGCACGCCCTCTTGCCTTGGCCCCGAGAGCAAAGTCCCGAGCGAGCACTCGACTCAGTGCAATGCACCCGAAGGACGCTCTCGCTCGCCTTTCAAGGAGCGATTCCTAACAGCAGAAGCAGCAGAGGCACAAACTGCACGACGAGAGGGGACAACGTAGAACACGTCTCTGTCCCGGCACATTTGCGTGTGCGATACTTCCCTCCGGGTCTTCGGGCCTTGCGAAGCTCTGTGTACTGCGAGAGCAGCTACTCGCAGCTGAGAAGGACCGTGGAGCTAGCGGCGAATTCGGAGAGCTCTTCGCTGCACTGCGCCGCTCGCAAGCGGCTTCGTTCTTCGCCTTCTGCCGTCCGGCGAGAGCTGAACTCCAGCGGTCAGCTGCAGCTCTGCCCAACAGCGTGTTCTCGGTTCTGCGGGCAAGCACGCCCTCTTGCCTTGGCCCCGAGAGCAAAGTCCCGAGCGAGCACTCGACTCAGTGCAATGCACCCGGAAGGACGCTCTCGCTCGCCTTTCAAGGAGCGATTCCTAACAGCAGAAGCAGCAGAGGCACAAACTGCACGACGAGAGGGGACAACGTAGAACACGTCTCTGTCCCGGCACATTTGCGTGTGCGATACTTCCCTCCGGCTCTTCGGGCCTTGCGAAGCTCTGTGTACTGCGAGCGCTGCTACTCGCAGCTGAGAAGGACCGTGGAGCTAGCGGCGAATTCGGAGAGCTCTTCGCTGCACTGCGCCGCTCGCAAGCGGCTTCGTTCTTCGCCTTCTGCCGTCCGGCGAGAGCTGAACTCCAGCGGTCAGTTGCAGATCTGCCCAACAGCGTGTTCTCGGTTCTGCGGGCAAGCTACGCCCTCTTGCCTTGGCCGCGAGAGCAAATTCCCGAGCGAGCACTCGACTCAGTGCAATGCACCCGGAAGGACGCTCTCGCTCGCCTTTCAAGGAGCGATTCCTAACAGCAGAAGCAGCAGAGGCACAAACTGCACGACGAGAGGGGACAACGTAGAACACGTCTCTGTCCCGGCACATTTGCGTGTGCGATACTTCCCTCCGGCTCTTCGGGCCTTGCGAAGCTCTGTGTACTGCGAGCGCTGCTACTCGCAGCTGAGAAGGACCGTGGAGCTAGCGGCGAATTCGGAGAGCTCTTCGCTGCACTGCGCCGCTCGCAAGCGCCTTCGTTCTTCGCCTTCTGCCGTCCGGCGAGAGCTGAACTCCAGCGGTCAGTTGCAGCTCTGCCCAACAGCGTGTTCTCGGTTCTGCGGGCAAGCACGCCCTCTTGCCTTGGCCGCGAGAGCAAAGTCCCGAGCGAGCACTCGACTCAGTGCAATGCACCCGGAAGGACGCTCTCGCTCGCCTTTCAAGGAGCGATTCCTGACAGCAGAAGCAGCAGAGGCACAAACTGCACGACGAGAAGGGACAACGTAGAACACGTCTCTGTCCTGGGCACATTTGCGTGTGCGATACTTCCCTCCGGCTCTTCGGGCCTTGCGAAGCTCTGTGTACTGCGAGAGCAGCTACTCGCAGCTGAGAAGGACCGTGGAGCTAGCGGCGAATTCGGAGAGCTCTTCGCTGCACTGCGCCGCTCGCAAGCGACTTCGTTCTTCGCCTTCTGCCGTCCGGCGAGAGCTGAACTCCAGCGGTCAGTTGCAGCTCTGCCCAACAGCGTGTTCTCGGTTCTGCGGGCAAGCACGCCCTCTTGCCTTGGCCGCGAGAGCAAAGTCCCGAGCGAGCACTCGACTCAGTGCAATGCACCCGGAAGGACGCTCTCGCTCGCCTTTCAAGGAGCGATTCCTGACAGCAGAAGCAGCAGAGGCACAAACTGCACGACGGGAAGGGACAACGTAGAACACGTCTCTGTCCCGGCACATTTGCGTGTGCGATACTTCCCTCCGGCTCTTCGGGCCTTGCGAAGCTCTGTGTACTGCGAGAGCAGCTACTCGCAGCTGAGAAGGACCGTGGAGCTAGCGGCGAATTCGGAGAGCTCTTCGCTGCACTGCGCCGCTCGCAACCGCCTTCGTTCTTCGCCTTCTGCCGTCCGGCGAGAGCTGAACTCCAGCGGTCAGTTGCAGCTCTGCCCAACAGCGTGTTCTCGGTTCTGCGGGCAAGCACGCCCTCTTGCCTTGGCCCCGAGAGCAAAGTCCCGAGCGAGCACTGGACTCAGTGCAATGCACCCGGAAGGACGCTCTCGCTCGCCTTTCAAGGAGCGATTCCTGACAGCAGAAGCAGCAGAGGCACAAACTGCACGACGAGAGGGGGACACCGTAGAACACGTCTCTGTCCTGGCACATTTGCGTGTGCGATACTTCCCTCCGGCTCTTCGGGCCTTGCGAAGCTCTGTGTACTGCGAGCGCTGCTACTCGCAGCTGAGAAGGACCGTGGAGCTAGCGGCGAATTCGGAGAGCTCTTCGCTGCACTGCGCCGCTCGCAAGCGGCTTCGTTCTTCGCCTTCTGCCGTCCGGCGAGAGCTGAACTCCAGCGGTCAGTTGCAGCTCTGCCCAACAGCGTGTTCTCGGTTCTGCGGGCAAGCACGCCCTCTTGCCTTGGCCCCGAGAGCAAAGTCCCGAGCGAGCACTCGACTCAGTGCAATGCACCCGGAAGGACGCTCTCGCTCGCCTTTCAAGGAGCGATTCCTAACAGCAGAAGCAGCAGAGGCACAAACTGCACGACGAGAGGGGACACCGTAGAACACGTCTCTGTCCCGGCACATTTGCGTGTGCGATACTTCCCTCCGGGTCTTCGGGCCTTGCGAAGCTCTGTGTACTGCGAGAGCAGCTACTCGCAGCTGAGAAGGACCGTGGAGCTAGCGGCGAATTCGGAGAGCTCTTCGCTGCACTGCGCCGCTCGCAAGCGGCTTCGTTCTTCGCCTTCTGCCGTCCGGCGAGAGCTGAACTCCAGCGGTCAGCTGCAGCTCTGCCCAACAGCGTGTTCTCGGTTCTGCGGGCAAGCACGCCCTCTTGCCTTGGCCCCGAGAGCAAAGTCCCGAGCGAGCACTCGACTCAGTGCAATGCACCCGGAAGGACGCTCTCGCTCGCCTTTCAAGGAGCGATTCCTGACAGCAGAAGCAGCAGAGGGCACAAACTGCACGACGAGAAGGGACAACGCAGACCACGTCTCTGTCCCGGCACATTTCCGTGTGCGATACTTCCCTCCGGCTCTTCGGGCCTTGCGAAGCTCTGTGTACTGCGAGCGCTGCTACTCGCAGCTGAGAAGGACCGTGGAGCTAGCGGCGAATTCGGAGAGCTCTTCGCTGCACTGCGCCGCTCGCAAGCGGCTTCGTTCTTCGCCTTCTGCCGTCCGGAGAGAGCTGAACTCCAGCGGTCAGTTGCAGCTCTGCCCAACAGCGTGTTCTCGGTTCTGCGGGCAAGCACGCCCTCTTGCCTTGGCCGCGAGAGCGAAGTCCCGAGCGAGCACTCGACTCAGTGCAATGCACCCGGAAGGACGCTCTCGCTCGCCTTTCAAGGAGCGATTCCTAACAGCAGAAGCAGCAGAGGCACAAACTGCACGACGAGAGGGGACAACGTAGAACACGTCTCTGTCCCGGCACATTTGCGTGTGCGATACTTCCCTCCGGCTCTTCGGGCCTTGCGAAGCTCTGTGTACTGCGAGCGCTGCTACTCGCAGCTGAGAAGGACCGTGGAGCTAGCGGCGAATTCGGAGAGCTCTTCGCTGCACTGCGCCGCTCGCAAGCGGCTTCGTTCTTCGCCTTCTGCCGTCCGGCGAGAGCTGAACTCCAGCGGTCAGTTGCAGCTCTGCCCAACAGCGTGTTCTCGGTTCTGCGGCCAAGCACGCCCTCTTGCCTTGGCCGCGAGAGCAAAGTCCCGAGCGAGCACTCGACTCAGTGCAATGCACCCGGAAGGACGCTCTCGCTCGCCTTTCAAGGAGCGATTCCTAACAGCAGAAGCAGCAGAGGCACAAACTGCACGACGAGAGGGGACAACGTAGAACACGTCTCTGTCCCGGCACATTTTCGTGTGCGATACTTCCCTCCGGCTCTTCGGGCCTTGCGAAGCTCTGTGTACTGCGAGCGCTGCTACTCGCAGCTGAGAAGGACCGTGGAGCTAGCGGCGAATTCGGAGAGCTCTTCGCTGCACTGCGCCGCTCGCAAGCGGCTTCGTTCTTCGCCTTCTGCCGTCCGGCGAGAGCTGAACTCCAGCGGTCAGCTGCAGCTCTGCCCAACAGCGTGTTCTCGGTTCTGCGGGCAAGCACGCCCTCTTGCCTTGGCCCCGAGAGCGAAGTCCCGAGCGAGCACTCGACTCAGTGCAATGCACCCGGAAGGACGCTCTCGCTCGCCTTTCAAGGAGCGATTCCTGACAGCAGAAGCAGCAGAGGCACAAACTGCACGACGAGAGGGGACACCGTAGAACACGTCTTTGTCCCGGCACATTTGCGTGTGCGATACTTCCCTCCGGGTCTTCGGGCCTTGCGAAGCTCTGTGTACTGCGAGAGCAGCTACTCGCAGCTGAGAAGGACCGTGGAGCTAGCGGCGAATTCGGAGAGCTCTTCGCTGCACTGCGCCGCTCGCAAGCGGCTTCGTTCTTCGCCTTCTGCCGTCCGGCGAGAGCTGAACTCCAGCGGTCAGCTGCAGCTCTGCCCAACAGCGTGTTCTCGGTTCTGCGGGCAAGCACGCCCTCTTGCCTTGGCCGCGAGAGCGAAGTCCCGAGCGAGCACTCGACTCAGTGCAATGCACCCGGAAGGACGCTCTCGCTACGCCCTTTCAAGGAGCGATTCCTGACAGCAGAAGCAGCAGAGGCACAAACTGCACGACGAGAGGGGACACCGTAGAACACGTCTTTGTCCCGGCACATTTGCGTGTGCGATACTTCCCTCCGGGTCTTCGGGCCTTGCGAAGCTCTGTGTACTGCGAGAGCAGCTACTCGCAGCTGAGAAGGACCGTGGAGCTAGCGGCGAATTCGGAGAGCTCTTCGCTGCACTGCGCCGCTCGCAAGCGGCTTCGTTCTTCGCCTTCTGCCGTCCGGCGAGAGCTGAACTCCAGCGGTCAGTTGCAGCTCTGCCCAACAGCGTGTTCTCGGTTCTGCGGGCAAGCACGCCCTCTTGCCTTGGCCCCGAGAGCAAAGTCCCGAGCGAGCACTCGACTCAGTGCAATGCACCCGGAAGGACGCTCTCGCTCGCCTTTCAAGGAGCGATTCCTAACAGCAGAAGCAGCAGAGGCACAAACTGCACGACGAGAGGGGACACCGTAGAACACGTCTCTGTCCCGGCACATTTGCGTGTGCGATACTTCCCTCCGGGTCTTCGGGCCTTGCGAAGCTCTGTGTACTGCGAGAGCAGCTACTCGCAGCTGAGAAGGACCGTGGAGCTAGCGGCGAATTCGGAGAGCTCTTCGCTGCACTGCGCCGCTCGCAAGCGGCTTCGTTCTTCGCCTTCTGCCGTCCGGCGAGAGCTGAACTCCAGCGGTCAGTTGCAGCTCTGCCCAACAGCGTGTTCTCGGTTCTGCGGGCAAGCACGCCCTCTTGCCTTGGCCGCGAGAGCAAAGTCCCGAGCGAGCACTCGACTCAGTGCAATGCACCCGGAAGGACGCTCTCGCTCGCCTTTCAAGGAGCGATTCCTAACAGCAGAAGCAGCAGAGGCACAAACTGCACGACGAGAGGGGACAACGTAGAACACGTCTCTGTCCCGGCACATTTGCGTGTGCGATACTTCCCTCCGGGTCTTCGGGCCTTGCGAAGCTCTGTGTACTGCGAGCGCTGCTACTCGCAGCTGAGAAGGACCGTGGAGCTAGCGGCGAATTCGGAGAGCTCTTCGCTGCACTGCGCCGCTCGCAAGCGGCTTCGTTCTTCGCCTTCTGCCGTCCGGGCGAGAGCTGAACTCCAGCGGTCAGCTGCAGCTCTGCCCAACAGCGTGTTCTCGGTTCTGCGGGCAAGCACGCCCTCTTGCCTTGGCCCCGAGAGCAAAGTCCCGAGCGAGCACTCGACTCAGTGCAATGCACCCGGAAGGACGCTCTCGCTCGCCTTTCAAGGAGCGATTCCTGACAGCAGAAGCAGCAGAGGCACAAACTGCACGACGAGAGGGGACACCGTAGAACACGTCTCTGTCCCGGCACATTTGCGTGTGCGATACTTCCCTCCGGGTCTTCGGGCCTTGCGAAGCTCTGTGTACTGCGAGCGCTGCTACTCGCAGCTGAGAAGGACCGTGGAGCTAGCGGCGAATTCGGAGAGCTCTTCGCTGCACTGCGCCGCTCGCAAGCGCCTTCGTTCTTCGCCTTCTGCCGTCCGGCGAGAGCTGAACTCCGGCGGTCAGCTGCAGCTCTGCCCAACAGCGTGTTCTCGGTTCTGCGGGCAAGCACGCCCTCTTGCCTTGGCCGCGAGAGCAAAGTCCCGAGCGAGCACTCGACTCAGTGCAATGCACCCGGAAGGACGCTCTCGCTCGCCTTTCAAGGAGCGATTCCTAACAGCAGAAGCAGCAGAGGCACAAACTGCACGACGAGAGGGGACAACGTAGAACACGTCTCTGTCCCGGCACATTTGCGTGTGCGATACTTCCCTCCGGGTCTTCGGCCTTGCGAAGCTCTGTGTACTGCGAGCGCTGCTACTCGCAGCTGAGAAGGACCGTGGAGCTAGCGGCGAATTCGGAGAGCTCTTCGCTGCACTGCGCCGCTCGCAAGCGGCTTCGTTCTTCGCCTTCTGCCGTCCGGCGAGAGCTGAACTCCAGCGGTCAGCTGCAGCTCTGCCCAACAGCGTGTTCTCGGTTCTGCGGGCAAGCACGCCCTCTTGCCTTGGCCGCGAGAGCGAAGTCCCGAGCGAGCACTCGACTCAGTGCAATGCACCCGGAAGGACGCTCTCGCTCGCCTTTCAAGGAGCGATTCTAACAGCAGAAGCAGCAGAGGCACAAACTGCACGACGAGAGGGGACAACGTAGAACACGTCTCTGTCCCGGCACATTTGCGTGTGCGATACTTCCCTCCGGCTCTTCGGGCCTTGCGAAGCTCTGTGTACTGCGAGCGCTGCTACTCGCAGCTGAGAAGGACCGTGGAGCTAGCGGCGAATTCGGAGAGCTCTTCGCTGCACTGCGCCGCTCGCAAGCGGCTTCGTTCTTCGCCTTCTGCCGTCCGGCGAGAGCTGAACTCCAGCGGTCAGTTGCAGCTCTGCCCAACAGCGTGTTCTCGGTTCTGCGGGCAAGCACGCCCTCTTGCCTTGGCCGCGAGAGCAAAGTCCCGAGCGAGCACTCGACTCAGTGCAATGCACCCGGAAGGACGCTCTCGCTCGCCTTTCAAGGAGCGATTCCTAACAGCAGAAGCAGCAGAGGCACAAACTGCACGACGAGAGGGGACAACGTAGAACACGTCTCTGTCCCGGCACATTTGCGTGTGCGATAGTTCCCTCCGACTCTTCGGGCCTTGCGAAGCTCTGTGTACTGCGAGCGCTGCTACTCGCAGCTGAGAAGGACCGTGGAGCTAGCGGCGAATTCGGAGAGCTCTTCGCTGCACTGCGCCGCTCGCAAGCGCCTTCGTTCTTCGCCTTCTGCCGTCCGGCGAGAGCTGAACTCCAGCGGTCAGCTGCAGCTCTGCCCAACAGCGTGTTCTCGGTTCTGCGGGCAAGCACGCCCTCTTGCCTTGGCCCCGAGAGCAAAGTCCCGAGCGAGCACTCGACTCAGTGCAATGCACCCGGAAGGACGCTCTCGCTCGCCTTTCAAGGAGCGATTCCTGACAGCAGAAGCAGCAGAGGCACAAACTGCACGACGAGAGGGGACAACGTAGAACACGTCTCTGTCCCGGCACATTTTCGTGTGCGATACTTCCCTCCGGCTCTTCGGGCCTTGCGAAGCTCTGTGTACTGCGAGCGCTGCTACTCGCAGCTGAGAAGGACCGTGGAGCTAGCGGCGAATTCGGAGAGCTCTTCGCTGCACTGCGCCGCTCGCAAGCGGCTTCGTTCTTCGCCTTCTGCCGTCCGGCGAGAGCTGAACTCCAGCGGTCAGCTGCAGCTCTGCCCAACAGCGTGTTCTCGGTTCTGCGGGCAAGCACGCCCTCTTGCCTTGGCCCCGAGAGCGAAGTCCCGAGCGAGCACTCGACTCAGTGCAATGCACCCGGAAGGACGCTCTCGCTCGCCTTTCAAGGAGCGATTCCTGACAGCAGAAGCAGCAGAGGCACAAACTGCACGACGAGAGGGGACACCGTAGAACACGTCTTTGTCCCGGCACATTTGCGTGTGCGATACTTCCCTCCGGGTCTTCGGGCCTTGCGAAGCTCTGTGTACTGCGAGAGCAGCTACTCGCAGCTGAGAAGGACCGTGGAGCTAGCGGCGAATTCGGAGAGCTCTTCGCTGCACTGCGCCGCTCGCAAGCGGCTTCGTTCTTCGCCTTCTGCCGTCCGGCGAGAGCTGAACTCCAGCGGTCAGTTGCAGCTCTGCCCAACAGCGTGTTCTCGGTTCTGCGGGCAAGCACGCCCTCTTGCCTTGGCCGCGAGAGCAAAGTCCCGAGCGAGCACTCGACTCAGTGCAATGCACCCGGAAGGACGCTCTCGCTCGCCTTTCAAGGAGCGATTCCTAACAGCAGAAGCAGCAGAGGCACAAACTGCACGACGAGAGGGGACACCGTAGAACACGTCTCTGTCCCGGCACATTTGCGTGTGCGATACTTCCCTCCGGGTCTTCGGGCCTTGCGAAGCTCTGTGTACTGCGAGAGCAGCTACTCGCAGCTGAGAAGGACCGTGGAGCTAGCAGCGAATTCGGAGAGCTCTTCGCTGAATTGCATGCTCGCTTAAGCGAGCTTAGTTGGAAGAATTTTTGCAGTTTTTCTGCGGAGCTGAACTCCAGCGGTCAGCTTGCCAGCTCTTCGCCACCCAGCGTGTTCTCGGTTCTGCGGGCAAGCACGCCCTCTTGCCTTGGCCGCCGAGAGCAAAGTCCCGAGCGAGCACTCGACTCAGTGCAATGCACCCGGAAAGGACGCTCTCGCTCGCCTTTCAAGGAGCGATTCCTAACAGCAGAAGCAGCAGAGGCACAAACTGCACGACGAGAGGGGACAACGTAGAACACGTCTCTGTCCCGGCACATTTGCGTGTGCGATACTTCCCTCCGGCTCTTCGGGCCTTGCGAAGCTCTGTGTACTGCGAGCGCTGCTACTCGCAGCTGAGAAGGACCGTGGAGCTAGCGGCGAATTCGGAGAGCTCTTCGCTGCACTGCGCCGCTCGCAAGCGGCTTCGTTCTTCGCCTTCTGCCGTCCGGCGAGAGCTGAACTCCAGCGGTCAGCTGCAGCTCTGCCCAACAGCGTGTTCTCGGTTCTGCGGGCAAGCACGCCCTCTTGCCTTGGCCCCGAGAGCAAAGTCCCGAGCGAGCACTCGACTCAGTGCAATGCACCCGGAAGGACGCTCTCGCTCGCCTTTCAAGGAGCGATTCCTGACAGCAGAAGCAGCAGAGGCACAAACTGCACGACGAGAGGGGACACCGTAGAACACGTCTCTGTCCCGGCACATTTGCGTGTGCGATACTTCCCTCCGGGTCTTCGGGCCTTGCGAAGCTCTGTGTACTGCGAGCGCTGCTACTCGCAGCTGAGAAGGACCGTGGAGCTAGCGGCGAATTCGGAGAGCTCTTCGCTGCACTGCGCCGCTCGCAAGCGCCTTCGTTCTTCGCCTTCTGCCGTCCGGCGAGAGCTGAACTCCAGCGGTCAGCTGCAGCTCTGCCCAACAGCGTGTTCTCGGTTCTGCGGGCAAGCACGCCCTCTTGCCTTGGCCGCGAGAGCAAAGTCCCGAGCGAGCACTCGACTCAGTGCAATGCACCCGGAAGGACGCTCTCGCTCGCCTTTCAAGGAGCGATTCCTGACAGCAGAAGCAGCAGAGGCACAAACTGCACGACGAGAGGGGACAACGTAGAACACGTCTCTGTCCCGGCACATTTGCGTGTGCGATACTTCCCTCCGGGTCTTCGGGCCTTGCGAAGCTCTGTGTACTGCGAGCGCTGCTACTCGCAGCTGAGAAGGACCGTGGAGCTAGCGGCGAATTCGGAGAGCTCTTCGCTGCACTGCGCCGCTCGCAAGCGGCTTCGTTCTTTGCCTTCTGCCGTCCGGCGAGAGCTGAACTCCAGCGGTCAGCTGCAGCTCTGCCCAACAGCGTGTTCTCGGTTCTGCGGGCAAGCACGCCTCTTGCCTTGGCCCCGAGAGCAAAGTCCCGAGCGAGCACTCGACTCAGTGCAATGCACCCGGGAAGGACGCTCTCGCTCGCCTTTCAAGGAGCGATTCCTAACAGCAGAAGCAGCAGAGGCACAAACTGCACGACGAGAGGGGACAACGTAGAACACGTCTCTGTCCCGGCACATTTGCGTGTGCGATACTTCCCTCCGGCTCTTCGGGCCTTGCGAAGCTCTGTGTACTGCGAGAGCAGCTACTCGCAGCTGAGAAGGACCGTGGAGCTAGCGGCGAATTCGGAGAGCTCTTCGCTGCACTGCGCCGCTCGCAAGCGGCTTCGTTCTTCGCCTTCTGCCGTCCGGCGAGAGCTGAACTCCAGCGGTCAGCTGCAGCTCTGCCCAACAGCGTGTTCTCGGTTCTGCGGGCAAGCACGCCCTCTTGCCTTGGCCCCGAGAGCAAAGTCCCGAGCGAGCACTCGACTCAGTGCAATGCACCCGGAAGGACGCTCTCGCTCGCCTTTCAAGGAGCGATTCCTAACAGCAGAAGCAGCAGAGGCACAAACTGCACGACGAGAGGGGACAACGTAGAACACGTCTCTGTCCCGGCACATTTGCGTGTGCGATACTTCCCTCCGGCTCTTCGGGCCTTGCGAAGCTCTGTGTACTGCGAGCGCTGCTACTCGCAGCTGAGAAGGACCGTGGAGCTAGCGGCGAATTCGGAGAGCTCTTCGCTGCACTGCGCCGCTCGCAAGCGGCTTCGTTCTTCGCCTTCTGCCGTCCGGAGAGAGCTGAACTCCAGCGGTCAGTTGCAGCTCTGCCCAACAGCGTGTTCTCGGTTCTGCGGGCAAGCACGCCCTCTTGCCTTGGCCCCGAGAGCGAAGTCCCGAGCGAGCACTCGACTCAGTGCAATGCACCCGGAAGGACGCTCTCGCTCGCCTTTCAAGGAGCGATTCCTGACAGCAGAAGCAGCAGAGGCACAAACTGCACGACGAGAGGGGACACCGTAGAACACGTCTCTGTCCCGGCACATTTTCGTGTGCGATACTTCCCTCCGGCTCTTCGGGCCTTGCGAAGCTCTGTGTACTGCGAGCGCTGCTACTCGCAGCTGAGAAGGACCGTGGAGCTAGCGGCGAATTCGGAGAGCTCTTCGCTGCACTGCGCCGCTCGCAAGCGGCTTCGTTCTTCGCCTTCTGCCGTCCGGCGAGAGCTGAACTCCAGCGGTCAGCTGCAGCTCTGCCCAACAGCGTGTTCTCGGTTCTGCGGGCAAGCACGCCCTCTTGCCTTGGCCCCGAGAGCGAAGTCCCGAGCGAGCACTCGACTCAGTGCAATGCACCCGGAAGGACGCTCTCGCTCGCCTTTCAAGGAGCGATTCCTAACAGCAGAAGCAGCAGAGGCACAAACTGCACGACGAGAGGGGACACCGTAGAACACGTCTCTGTCCCGGCACATTTGCGTGTGCGATACTTCCCTCCGGCTCTTCGGGCCTTGCGAAGCTCTGTGTACTGCGAGCGCTGCTACTCGCAGCTGAGAAGGACCGTGGAGCTAGCGGCGAATTCGGAGAGCTCTTCGCTGCACTGCGCCGCTCGCAAGCGGCTTCGTTCTTCGCCTTCTGCCGTCCGGCGAGAGCTGAACTCCAGCGGTCAGTTGCAGCTCTGCCCAACAGCGTGTTCTCCGTTCTGCGGGCAAGCACGCCCTCTTGCCTTGGCCGCGAGAGCAAAGTCCCGAGCGAGCACTCGACTCAGTGCAATGCACCCGGAAGGACGCTCTCGCTCGCCTTTCAAGGAGCGATTCCTAACAGCAGAAGCAGCAGAGGCACAAACTGCACGACGAGAGGGGACAACGTAGAACACGTCTCTGTCCCGGCACATTTGCGTGTGCGATACTTCCCTCCGGCTCTTCGGGCCTTGCGAAGCTCTGTGTACTGCGAGCGCTGCTACTCGCAGCTGAGAAGGACCGTGGAGCTAGCGGCGAATTCGGAGAGCTCTTCGCTGCACTGCGCCGCTCGCAAGCGGCTTCGTTCTTCGCCTTCTGCCGTCCGGCGAGAGCTGAACTCCAGCGGTCAGTTGCAGCTCTGCCCAACAGCGTGTTCTCAGTTCTGCGGGCAAGCACGCCCTCTTGCCTTGGCCCCGAGAGCAAAGTCCCGAGCGAGCACTCGACTCAGTGCAATGCACCCGGAAGGACGCTCTCGCGCTCGCCTTTCAAGGAGCGATTCCTAACAGCAGAAGCAGCAGAGGCACAAACTGCACGACGAGAGGGGACACCGTAGAACACGTCTCTGTCCCGGCACATTTGCGTGTGCGATACTTCCCTCCGGGTCTTCGGGCCTTGCGAAGCTCTGTGTACTGCGAGAGCAGCTACTCGCAGCTGAGAAGGACCGTGGAGCTAGCGGCGAATTCGGAGAGCTCTTCGCTGCACTGCGCCACTCGCAAGCGGCTTCGTTCTTCGCCTTCTGCCGTCCGGCGAGAGCTGAACTCCAGCGGTCAGTTGCAGCTCTGCCCAACAGCGTGTTCTCGGTTCTGCGGGCAAGCACGCCCTCTTGCCTTGGCCGCGAGAGCAAAGTCCGAGCGAGCACTCGACTCAGTGCAATGCACCCGGAAGGACGCTCTCGCTCGCCTTTCAAGGAGCGATTCCTAACAGCAGAAGCAGCAGAGGCACAAACTGCACGACGAGAGGGGACACCGTAGAACACGTCTCTGTCCCGGCACATTTGCGTGTGCGATACTTCCCTCCGGGTCTTCGGGCCTTGCGAAGCTCTGTGTACTGCGAGAGCAGCTACTCGCAGCTGAGAAGGACCGTGGAGCTAGCGGCGAATTCGGAGAGCTCTTCGCTGCACTGCGCCGCTCGCAAGCGGCTTCGTTCTTCGCCTTCTGCCGTCCGGCGAGAGCTGAACTCCAGCGGTCAGTTGCAGCTCTGCCCAACAGCGTGTTCTCGGTTCTGCGGGCAAGCACGCCCTCTTGCCTTGGCCGCGCGAGCGAAGTCCCGAGCGAGCACTCGACTCAGTGCAATGCACCCGGAAGGACGCTCTCGCTCGCCTTTCAAGGAGCGATTCCTAACAGCAGAAGCAGCAGAGGCACAAACTGCACGACGAGAGGGGACAACGTAAGAACACGTCTCTGTCCCGGCACATTTGCGTGTGCGATACTTCCCTCCGGCTCTTCGGGGCCTTGCGAAGCTCTGTGTACTGCGAGCGCTGCTACTCGCAGCTGAGAAGGACCGTGGAGCTAGCGGCGAATTCGGAGAGCTCTTCGCTGCACTGCGCCGCTCGCAAGCGGCTTCGTTCTTCGCCTTCTGCCGTCCGGCGAGAGCTGAACTCCAGCGGTCAGTTGCAGCTCTGCCCAACAGCGTGTTCTCGGTTCTGCGGGCAAGCACGCCCTCTTGCCTTGGCCGCGAGAGCGAAGTCCCGAGCGAGCACTCGACCTCAGTGCAATGCACCCGGAAGGACTCGCTCGCCTTTCAGGAGCGATTCCCTAACAGCAGAAGCAGCAGAGGCACAAACTGCACGACGAGAGGGGACAACGTAGAACACGTCTCTGTCCCGGCACATTTGCGTGTGCGATACTTCGCTCCGGGTCTTCGTCTGCTAGCGCTGCTCTCGGCTGCGAGGCTGCTACTCGCGCTGAGAAGACCGTGAGAGCTATCGCGACTCGCTCGCAGCGCTTCGTTCTCGCCTTCTGCCGGCTGAGTGACAGGGGAGCGCCCTCTGCCTTGGCCGCGAGAGCAAAGTCCCGAGCGAGCACTCGACCTCAGTGCACTGCCCGGAAGGAGCTTCGCTCGCTTCAGGCGATCCTGACAGGAAGCAGCAGAGGCACAAACTGCACGACGAGAGGGGACCCGTAGAACACGTCTCTGTCCCGGCACATTTGCGTGGGTCTTCTCGCTCTTCGGGCTCTTCGGGCCTTGCGAAGCGCTGTACGGAGCTGCGACGGCCAGCTGAGACGACGCGTGGAAGCAGCCTGCTACATTCGATGAGCTCTTCTGCTCGCGCCGCCGCAAGCGCCTTCGTTCTTCGCCTTCTGCCGCGAGCTGAACTCAGGGCCCGGGAGGAGAGCTGACTCGGCGGGCAGCCCCTCTTGGCCTGAGCATGCAGGCCGCGGAAGCGAGCGGCACTCGCTCGCTTCAAGGCACCCGGGAAGGTCGCTCGTCAGCCAGTTCAAGGAGGCGATTCCTAACAGCAGAGCAGCGATCTAGCAAACCTTGCACGACGAGAGGGGGACAACGTAGAACACGTCTCTGTCCCGGCACATTTGCGTTGTGCGATACTTCCCTCCGGGTCTTCGGGCCTTGCGAAGCTCTGTGTACTGCGAGCGCTGCTACTCGCAGCTGAGAAGGACCGTGGAGCTAGCGGCGAATTCGGAGAGCTCTTCGCTGCACTGCGCCTGCTCGCAAGCGGCTTCGTTCTTCGCCTTCTGCCGTCCGGCGAGAGCTGAACTCCAGCGGTCAGCTGCAGCTCTGCCCACAGCGTGTTCTCGGTTCTGCGGGCAAGCACGCCCTCTTGCCTTGGCCGCGAGAGCGAAGTCCCGAGCGAGCACTCGACTCAGTGCAATGGCACCCGGAAGGACGCTCTCGGCTCGCCTTTCAAGGAGCGATTCCTAACAGCAGAAGCAGCAGAGCACAAACTGCACGACGAGAGGGGACAACGTAGAACACGTCTCTGTCCCGGCACATTTTCGTGTGCGATACTTCCTCCGGCTCTTCGGGCCTTGCGAAGCTCTGTGGTACTGCGAGCGCTGCTACTCGCAGCTGAGAAGGACCGTGGAGCTAGCGGCGAATTCGGAGAGCTCTTCCGCTGCACTGCGCCGCTCGCAAGCGGCTTCGTTCTTCGCCTTCTGCCGTCCGGTAGAGAGCTGACTCCAGCGGTCAGTTGCAGCTCTGCCCAACAGCGTGTTCTCGGTTCTGCGGGCAAGCACGCCCTCTTGCCTTGGCCGCGAGAGCAAAGTCACGAGCGAGGCACTCGACATCAGTGCAATGCACCCGGACAGGACGCTCTCGCTCGCCTTTCAAGGAGCGATTCCTAACAGCAGAAGCAGCAGAGGCACAAACTGCACGACGAGAGGGGACAACGTAGAACACGTCTCTGTCCCGGCACATTTGCGTGTGCCGATACTTCCCTCCGGCTCTTCGGGCCTTGCGAAGCTCTGTGTACTGCGAGCGCTGCTACTCGCAGCTGAGAAGGACCGTGAGCTAGCGGCGAATTCGGAGAGCTTCTTCGCTGCACTGCGCCGCTCGCAAGCGGCTTCGTTCTTCGCCTTCTGCCGTCCGGCGAGAGCTGAACTCCAGCGGTCAGCTGTTGCAGCTCTGCCCCAACTAGCGTGTTCTCGGTTCTGCGGGCAAGCACGCCCTCTTTGCCTTGGCCCGAGAGCGAAGTCCCGAGCGAGCACTCGACTCAGTGCAATGCACCCGGAAGGACGCTCTCGCTCGCCTTTCAAGGAGCGATTCCTGACAGCAGAAGCAGCAGAGGCACAAACTGCACGACGAGAGGGACACCGTAGAACAGTCTTTGTCCCGGCACCATTTGCGTGTGCGATACTTCCCTCCGGTCTTCGGGCCTTGCGAAGCTCTGTGTACTGCGAGAGCAGCTACTCGCAGCTGAGAAGGACCGTGGAGCTAGCGGCGAATTCGGAGAGCTCTTCGCTGCACTGCGGCCGCTCGCAAAGCGCTTCGTTCTCGCCTTCTGCCGTCCGGCGAGAGCTGAACTCAGCGGTCAGCTGCAGCTCTGCCCAACAGCGTGTTCTCGGTTCTGCGGGCAAGGCACGCCCTCTTGCCTTGGCCGCGAGAGCGAAGTCCCGAGCGAGCAATCGACTTCAGTGCAATGCACCCGGAAGGACGCTCTCGCTCGCCTTTCAAGGAGCGATTCCTGACAGGCAGAAGCAGCAGAGGCACAAACTGCACGACGAGAGGGGACACCGTAGAACACGTCTTTGTCCCGGCACATTTGCGGTGTGCGATACTTCCCTCCGGGTCTTCGGGCCTTGCGAAGCTCTGTGTACTGCGAGAGCAAGCTACTCTCGCAGCTGAGAAGGACCGTGGAGCTAGCGGCGAATTCGGAGAGCTCTTCGA
>NW_028276745.1:0-59591 GCF_052056855.1 Sturnus vulgaris | reverse complement strand
CTCTCGCCGGACGGCAGAAGGCGAAGAACGAAGCCGCTTGCGAGCGGCGCAGTGCAGCGAAGAGCTCTCCGAATTCGCCGCTAGCTCCACGGTCCTTCTCAGCTGCGAGTAGCAGCGCTCGCAGTACACAGAGCTTCGCAAGGCCCGAAGAGCCGGAGGGAAGTATCGCACACGAAAATGTGCCAGGACAGAGACGTGTTCTACGTTGTCCCCTCTCGTCGTGCAGTTTGTGCCTCTGCTGCTTCTGCTGTTAGGAATCGCTCCTTGAAAGGCGAGCGAGAGCGTCCTTCCGGGTGCATTGCACTGAGTCGAGTGCTCGCTCGGGACTTTGCTCTCGGGGCCAAGGCAAGAGGGCGTGCTTGCCCGCAGAACTGAGAACACGCTGTTGGGCAGAGCTGCAACTGACCGCTGGAGTTCAGCTCTCGCCGGACGGCAGAAGGCGAAGAACGAAGCCGCTTGCGAGCGGCGCAGTGCAGCGAAGAGCTCTCCGAATTCGCCGCTAGCTCCACGG
Organism: Sturnus vulgaris; assembly: GCF_052056855.1. Lineage (NCBI taxonomy): Eukaryota > Metazoa > Chordata > Aves > Passeriformes > Sturnidae > Sturnus > Sturnus vulgaris. The sequence continues at coordinate 59,080 of NW_028276745.1, read as the reverse complement.
TCCTTCTCAGCTGCGAGTAGCAGCGCTCGCAGTACACAGAGCTTCGCAAGGCCCGAAGACCCGGAGGGAAGTATCGCACACGAAAATGTGCCAGGACAGAGACGTGTTCTACGTTGTCCCCTCTCGTCGTCCAGTTTGTGCCTCTGCTGCTTCTGCTGTTAGGAATCGCTCCTTGAAAGACGAGCGAGAGCGTCCTTCCGGGTGCATTGCACTGAGTCGAGTGCTCGCTCGGGACTTTGCTCTCGGGGCCAAGGCAAGAGGGCGTGCTTGCCCGCAGAACTGAGAACACGCTGTTGGGCAGAGCTGCAACTGACCGCTGGAGTTCAGCTCTCGCCGGACGGCAGAAGGCGAAGAACGAAGCCGCTTGCGAGCGGCGCAGTGCAGCGAAGAGCTCTCCGAATTCGCCGCTAGCTCCACGGTCCTTCTCAGCTGCGAGTAGCAGCGCTCGCAGTACACAGAGCTTCGCAAGGCCCGAAGAGCCGGAGGGAAGTATCGCACACGAAAATGTGCCAGGACAGAGACGTGTTCTACGTTGTCCCTTCTCGTCATGCAGTTTGTGCCTCTGCTGCTTCTGCTGTTAGGAATCGCTCCTTGAAAGGCGAGCGAGAGCGTCCTTCCGGGTGCATTGCACTGAGTCGAGTGCTCGCTCGGGACTTTGCTCTCGGGGCCAAGGCAAGAGGGCGTGCTTGCCCGCAGAACCGAGAACACGCTGTTGGGCAGAGCTGCAACTGACCGCTGGAGTTCAGCCTTCGCCGGACGGCAGAAGGCGAAGAACGAAGCCGCTTGCGAGCGGCGCAGTGCAGCGAAGAGCTCTCCGAATTCGCCGCTAGCTCCACGGTCCTTCTCAGCTGCGAGTAGCAGCGCTCGCAGTACACAGAGCTTCGCAAGGCCCGAAGAGCCGGAGGGAAGTATCGCACACGAAAATGTGCCAGGACAGAGACGTGTTCTACGTTGTCCCCTCTCGTCGTGCAGTTTGTGCCTCTGCTGCTTCTGCTGTTAGGAATCGCTCCTTGAAAGGCGAGCGAGAGCGTCCTTCCGGGTGCATTGCACTGAGTCGAGTGCTCGCTCGGGACTTTGCTCTCGCGGCCAAGGCAAGAGGGCGTGCTTGCCCGCAGAACCGAGAACACGATGTTGGGCAGAGCTGCAACTGACCGCTGGAGTTCAGCTCTCGCCGGACGGCAGAAGGCGAAGAACGAAGCCGCTTGCGAGCGGCGCAGTGCAGCGAAGAGCTCTCCGAATTCGCCGCTAGCTCCACGGTCCTTCTCAGCTGCGAGTAGCAGCGCTCGCAGTACACAGAGCTTCGCAAGGCCCGAAGAGCCGGAGGGAAGTATCGCACACGAAAATGTGCCAGGACAGAGACGTGTTCTACGTTGTCCCCTCTCGTCGTGCAGTTTGTGCCTCTGCTGCTTCTGCTGTTAGGAATCGCTCCTTGAAAGGCGAGCGAGAGCGTCCTTCCGGGTGCATTGCACTGAGTCGAGTGCTCGCTCGGGACTTTGCTCTCGCGGCCAAGGCAAGAGGGCGTGCTTGCCCGCAGAACCGAGAACACGCTGTTGGGCAGAGCTGCAACTGACCGCTGGAGTTCAGCTCTCGCCGGACGGCAGAAGGCGAAGAACGAAGCCGCTTGCGAGCGGCGCAGTGCAGCGAAGAGCTCTCCGAATTCGCCGCTAGCTCCACGGTCCTTCTCAGCTGCGAGTAGCAGCGCTCGCAGTACACAGAGCTTCGCAAGGCCCGAAGAGCCGGAGGGAAGTATCGCACACGAAAATGTGCCAGGACAGAGACGTGTTCTACGTTGTCCCCTCTCGTCGTGCAGTTTGTGCCTCTGCTGCTTCTGCTGTTAGGAATCGCTCCTTGAAAGGCGAGCGAGAGCGTCCTTCCGGGTGCATTGCACTGAGTCGAGTGCTCGCTCGGGACTTTGCTCTCGGGGCCAAGGCAAGAGGGCGTGCTTGCCCGCAGAACCGAGAACACGCTGTTGGGCAGAGCTGCAACTGACCGCTGGAGTTCAGCTCTCGCCGGACGGCAGAAGGCGAAGAACGAAGCCGCTTGCGAGCGGCGCAGTGCAGCGAAGAGCTCTCCGAATTCGCCGCTAGCTCCACGGTCCTTCTCAGCTGCGAGTAGCAGCGCTCGCAGTACACAGAGCTTCGCAAGGCCCGAAGAGCCGGAGGGAAGTATCGCACACGAAAATGTGCCAGGACAGAGACGTGTTCTACGTTGTCCCCTCTCGTCGTGCAGTTTGTGCCTCTGCTGCTTCTGCTGTTAGGAATCGCTCCTTGAAAGGCGAGCGAGAGCGTCCTTCCGGGTGCATTGCACTGAGTCGAGTGCTCGCTCGGGACTTTGCTCTCGGGGCCAAGGCAAGAGGGCGTGCTTGCCCGCAGAACTGAGAACACGCTGTTGGGCAGAGCTGCAACTGACCGCTGGAGTTCAGCCTTCGCCGGACGGCAGAAGGCGAAGAACGAAGCCGCTTGCGAGCGGCGCAGTGCAGCGAAGAGCTCTCCGAATTCGCCGCTAGCTCCACGGTCCTTCTCAGCTGCGAGTAGCAGCGCTCGCAGTACACAGAGCTTCGCAAGGCCCGAAGAGCCGGAGGGAAGTATCGCACACGAAAATGTGCCAGGACAGAGACGTGTTCTACGTTGTCCCCTCTCGTCGTGCAGTTTGTGCCTCTGCTGCTTCTGCTGTTAGGAATCGCTCCTTGAAAGGCGAGCGAGAGCGTCCTTCCGGGTGCATTGCACTGAGTCGAGTGCTCGCTCGGGACTTTGCTCTCGCGGCCAAGGCAAGAGGGCGTGCTTGCCCGCAGAACCGAGAACACGCTGTTGGGCAGAGCTGCAACTGACCGCTGGAGTTCAGCTCTCGCCGGACGGCAGAAGGCGAAGAACGAAGCCGCTTGCGAGCGGCGCAGTGCAGCGAAGAGCTCTCCGAATTCGCCGCTAGCTCCACGGTCCTTCTCAGCTGCGAGTAGCAGCGCTCGCAGTACACAGAGCTTCGCAAGGCCCGAAGAGCCGGAGGGAAGTATCGCACACGAAAATGTGCCAGGACAGAGACGTGTTCTACGTTGTCCCCTCTCGTCGTGCAGTTTGTGCCTCTGCTGCTTCTGCTGTTAGGAATCGCTCCTTGAAAGGCGAGCGAGAGCGTCCTTCCGGGTGCATTGCACTGAGTCGAGTGCTCGCTCGGGACTTTGCACTCGGGGCCAAGGCAAGAGGGCGTGCTTGCCCGCAGAACCGAGAACACGCTGTTGGGCAGAGCTGCAACTGACCGCTGGAGTTCAGCTCTCGCCGGACGGCAGAAGGCGAAGAACGAAGCCGCTTGCGAGCGGCGCAGTGCAGCGAAGAGCTCTCCGAATTCGCCGCTAGCTCCACGGTCCTTCTCAGCTGCGAGTAGCAGCGCTCGCAGTACACAGAGCTTCGCAAGGCCCGAAGAGCCGGAGGGAAGTATCGCACACGCAAATGTGCCAGGACAGAGACGTGTTCTACGTTGTCCCCTCTCGTCGTGCAGTTTGTGCCTCTGCTGCTTCTGCTGTTAGGAATCGCTCCTTGAAAGGCGAGCGAGAGCGTCCTTCCGGGTGCATTGCACTGAGTCGAGTGCTCGCTCGGGACTTTGCTCTCGGGGCCAAGGCAAGAGGGCGTGCTTGCCCGCAGAACTGAGAACACGCTGTTGGGCAGAGCTGCAACTGACCGCTGGAGTTCAGCTCTCGCCGGACGGCAGAAGGCGAAGAACGAAGCCGCTTGCGAGCGGCGCAGTGCAGCGAAGAGCTCTCCGAATTCGCCGCTAGCTCCACGGTCCTTCTCAGCTGCGAGTAGCAGCGCTCGCAGTACACAGAGCTTCGCAAGGCCCGAAGAGCCGGAGGGAAGTATCGCACACGAAAATGTGCCAGGACAGAGACGTGTTCTACGTTGTCCCCTCTCGTCGTGCAGTTTGTGCCTCTGCTGCTTCTGCTGTTAGGAATCGCTCCTTGAAAGGCGAGCGAGAGCGTCCTTCCGGGTGCATTGCACTGAGTCGAGTGCTCGCTCGGGACTTTGCTCTCGGGGCCAAGGCAAGAGGGCGTGCTTGCCCGCAGAACTGAGAACACGCTGTTGGGCAGAGCTGCAACTGACCGCTGGAGTTCAGCTCTCGCCGGACGGCAGAAGGCGAAGAACGAAGCCGCTTGCGAGCGGCGCAGTGCAGCGAAGAGCTCTCCGAATTCGCCGCTAGCTCCACGGTCCTTCTCAGCTGCGAGTAGCAGCGCTCGCAGTACACAGAGCTTCGCAAGGCCCGAAGAGCCGGAGGGAAGTATCGCACACGCAAATGTGCCAGGACAGAGACGTGTTCTACGTTGTCCCTTCTCGTCGTGCAGTTTGTGCCTCTGCTGCTTCTGCTGTTAGGAATCGCTCCTTGAAAGGCGAGCGAGAGCGTCCTTCCGGGTGCATTGCACTGAGTCGAGTGCTCGCTCGGGACTTTGCACTCGGGGCCAAGGCAAGAGGGCGTGCTTGCCCGCAGAACTGAGAACACGCTGTTGGGCAGAGCTGCAACTGACCGCTGGAGTTCAGCTCTCGCCGGACGGCAGAAGGCGAAGAACGAAGCCGCTTGCGAGCGGCGCAGTGCAGCGAAGAGCTCTCCGAATTCGCCGCTAGCTCCACGGTCCTTCTCAGCTGCGAGTAGCAGCGCTCGCAGTACACAGAGCTTCGCAAGGCCCGAAGAGCCGGAGGGAAGTATCGCACACGAAAATGTGCCAGGACAGAGACGTGTTCTACGTTGTCCCCTCTCGTCGTGCAGTTTGTGCCTCTGCTGCTTCTGCTGTTAGGAATCGCTCCTTGAAAGGCGAGCGAGAGCGTCCTTCCGGGTGCATTGCACTGAGTCGAGTGCTCGCTCGGGACTTTGCTCTCGGGGCCAAGGCAAGAGGGCGTGCTTGCCCGCAGAACTGAGAACACGCTGTTGGGCAGAGCTGCAACTGACCGCTGGAGTTCAGCTCTCGCCGGACGGCAGAAGGCGAAGAACGAAGCCGCTTGCGAGCGGCGCAGTGCAGCGAAGAGCTCTCCGAATTCGCCGCTAGCTCCACGGTCCTTCTCAGCTGCGAGTAGCAGCGCTCGCAGTACACAGAGCTTCGCAAGGCCCGAAGAGCCGGAGGGAAGTATCGCACACGCAAATGTGCCAGGACAGAGACGTGTTCTACGTTGTCCCTTCTCGTCGTGCAGTTTGTGCCTCTGCTGCTTCTGCTGTTAGGAATCGCTCCTTGAAAGGCGAGCGAGAGCGTCCTTCCGGGTGCATTGCACTGAGTCGAGTGCTCGCTCGGGACTTTGCTCTCGGGGCCAAGGCAAGAGGGCGTGCTTGCCCGCAGAACTGAGAACACGCTGTTGGGCAGAGCTGCAACTGACCGCTGGAGTTCAGCTCTCGCCGGACGGCAGAAGGCGAAGAACGAAGCCGCTTGCGAGCGGCGCAGTGCAGCGAAGAGCTCTCCGAATTCGCCGCTAGCTCCACGGTCCTTCTCAGCTGCGAGTAGCAGCGCTCGCAGTACACAGAGCTTCGCAAGAACCGAAGAGCCGGAGGGAAGTATCGCACACGAAAATGTGCCAGGACAGAGACGTGTTCTACGTTGTCCCTTCTCGTCGTGCAGTTTGTGCCTCTGCTGCTTCTGCTGTTAGGAATCGCTCCTTGAAAGGCGAGCGAGAGCGTCCTTCCGGGTGCATTGCACTGAGTCGAGAGCTCGCTCGGGACTTTGCTCTCGGGGCCAAGGCAAGAGGGCGTGCTTGCCCGCAGAACTGAGAACACGCTGTTGGGCAGAGCTGCAACTGACCGCTGGAGTTCAGCTCTCGCCGGACGGCAGAAGGCGAAGAACGAAGCCGCTTGCGAGCGGCGCAGTGCAGCGAAGAGCTCTCCGAATTCGCCGCTAGCTCCACGGTCCTTCTCAGCTGCGAGTAGCAGCGCTCGCAGTACACAGAGCTTCGCAAGGCCCGAAGAGCCGGAGGGAAGTATCGCACACGAAAATGTGCCAGGACAGAGACGTGTTCTACGTTGTCCCCTCTCGTCGTGCAGTTTGTGCCTCTGCTGCTTCTGCTGTTAGGAATCGCTCCTTGAAAGGCGAGCGAGAGCGTCCTTCCGGGTGCATTGCACTGAGTCGAGTGCTCGCTCGGGACTTTGCTCTCGGGGCCAAGGCAAGAGGGCGTGCTTGCCCGCAGAACTGAGAACACGCTGTTGGGCAGAGCTGCAACTGACCGCTGGAGTTCAGCTCTCGCCGGACGGCAGAAGGCGAAGAACGAAGCCGCTTGCGAGCGGCGCAGTGCAGCGAAGAGCTCTCCGAATTCGCCGCTAGCTCCACGGTCCTTCTCAGCTGCGAGTAGCAGCGCTCGCAGTACACAGAGCTTCGCAAGGCCCGAAGAGCCGGAGGGAAGTATCGCACACGAAAATGTGCCAGGACAGAGACGTGTTCTACGTTGTCCCCTCTCGTCGTGCAGTTTGTGCCTCTGCTGCTTCTGCTGTTAGGAATCGCTCCTTGAAAGGCGAGCGAGAGCGTCCTTCCGGGTGCATTGCACTGAGTCGAGTGCTCGCTCGGGACTTTGCACTCGGGGCCAAGGCAAGAGGGCGTGCTTGCCCGCAGAACTGAGAACACGCTGTTGGGCAGAGCTGCAACTGACCGCTGGAGTTCAGCTCTCGCCGGACGGCAGAAGGCGAAGAACGAAGCCGCTTGCGAGCGGCGCAGTGCAGCGAAGAGCTCTCCGAATTCGCCGCTAGCTCCACGGTCCTTCTCAGCTGCGAGTAGCAGCGCTCGCAGTACACAGAGCTTCGCAAGGCCCGAAGAGCCGGAGGGAAGTATCGCACACGCAAATGTGCCAGGACAGAGACGTGTTCTACGTTGTCCCCTCTCGTCGTGCAGTTTGTGCCTCTGCTGCTTCTGCTGTTAGGAATCGCTCCTTGAAAGGCGAGCGAGAGCGTCCTTCCGGGTGCATTGCACTGAGTCGAGTGCTCGCTCGGGACTTTGCACTCGGGGCCAAGGCAAGAGGGCGTGCTTGCCCGCAGAACCGAGAACACGCTGTTGGGCAGAGCTGCAACTGACCGCTGGAGTTCAGCTCTCGCCGGACGGCAGAAGGCGAAGAACGAAGCCGCTTGCGAGCGGCGCAGTGCAGCGAAGAGCTCTCCGAATTCGCCGCTAGCTCCACGGTCCTTCTCAGCTGCGAGTAGCAGCGCTCGCAGTACACAGAGCTTCGCAAGGCCCGAAGAGCCGGAGGGAAGTATCGCACACGCAAATGTGCCAGGACAGAGACGTGTTCTACGTTGTCCCCTCTCGTCGTGCAGTTTGTGCCTCTGCTGCTTCTGCTGTTAGGAATCGCTCCTTGAAAGGCGAGCGAGAGCGTCCTTCCGGGTGCATTGCACTGAGTCGAGTGCTCGCTCGGGACTTTGCTCTCGGGGCCAAGGCAAGAGGGCGTGCTTGCCCGCAGAACTGAGAACACGCTGTTGGGCAGAGCTGCAACTGACCGCTGGAGTTCAGCTCTCGCCGGACGGCAGAAGGCGAAGAACGAAGCCGCTTGCGAGCGGCGCAGTGCAGCGAAGAGCTCTCCGAATTCGCCGCTAGCTCCACGGTCCTTCTCAGCTGCGAGTAGCAGCGCTCGCAGTACACAGAGCTTCGCAAGGCCCGAAGAGCCGGAGGGAAGTATCGCACACGCAAATGTGCCAGGACAGAGACGTGTTCTACGTTGTCCCTTCTCGTCGTGCAGTTTGTGCCTCTGCTGCTTCTGCTGTTAGGAATCGCTCCTTGAAAGGCGAGCGAGAGCGTCCTTCCGGGTGCATTGCACTGAGTCGAGTGCTCGCTCGGGACTTTGCACTCGGGGCCAAGGCAAGAGGGCGTGCTTGCCCGCAGAACTGAGAACACGCTGTTGGGCAGAGCTGCAACTGACCGCTGGAGTTCAGCTCTCGCCGGACGGCAGAAGGCGAAGAACGAAGCCGCTTGCGAGCGGCGCAGTGCAGCGAAGAGCTCTCCGAATTCGCCGCTAGCTCCACGGTCCTTCTCAGCTGCGAGTAGCAGCGCTCGCAGTACACAGAGCTTCGCAAGGCCCGAAGAGCCGGAGGGAAGTATCGCACACGAAAATGTGCCAGGACAGAGACGTGTTCTACGTTGTCCCCTCTCGTCGTGCAGTTTGTGCCTCTGCTGCTTCTGCTGTTAGGAATCGCTCCTTGAAAGGCGAGCGAGAGCGTCCTTCCGGGTGCATTGCACTGAGTCGAGTGCTCGCTCGGGACTTTGCTCTCGGGGCCAAGGCAAGAGGGCGTGCTTGCCCGCAGAACTGAGAACACGCTGTTGGGCAGAGCTGCAACTGACCGCTGGAGTTCAGCTCTCGCCGGACGGCAGAAGGCGAAGAACGAAGCCGCTTGCGAGCGGCGCAGTGCAGCGAAGAGCTCTCCGAATTCGCCGCTAGCTCCACGGTCCTTCTCAGCTGCGAGTAGCAGCGCTCGCAGTACACAGAGCTTCGCAAGGCCCGAAGAGCCGGAGGGAAGTATCGCACACGAAAATGTGCCAGGACAGAGACGTGTTCTACGTTGTCCCTTCTCGTCGTGCAGTTTGTGCCTCTGCTGCTTCTGCTGTTAGGAATCGCTCCTTGAAAGGCGAGCGAGAGCGTCCTTCCGGGTGCATTGCACTGAGTCGAGTGCTCGCTCGGGACTTTGCTCTCGGGGCCAAGGCAAGAGGGCGTGCTTGCCCGCAGAACTGAGAACACGCTGTTGGGCAGAGCTGCAACTGACCGCTGGAGTTCAGCTCTCGCCGGACGGCAGAAGGCGAAGAACGAAGCCGCTTGCGAGCGGCGCAGTGCAGCGAAGAGCTCTCCGAATTCGCCGCTAGCTCCACGGTCCTTCTCAGCTGCGAGTAGCAGCGCTCGCAGTACACAGAGCTTCGCAAGAACCGAAGAGCCGGAGGGAAGTATCGCACACGAAAATGTGCCAGGACAGAGACGTGTTCTACGTTGTCCCTTCTCGTCGTGCAGTTTGTGCCTCTGCTGCTTCTGCTGTTAGGAATCGCTCCTTGAAAGGCGAGCGAGAGCGTCCTTCCGGGTGCATTGCACTGAGTCGAGAGCTCGCTCGGGACTTTGCTCTCGGGGCCAAGGCAAGAGGGCGTGCTTGCCCGCAGAACTGAGAACACGCTGTTGGGCAGAGCTGCAACTGACCGCTGGAGTTCAGCTCTCGCCGGACGGCAGAAGGCGAAGAACGAAGCCGCTTGCGAGCGGCGCAGTGCAGCGAAGAGCTCTCCGAATTCGCCGCTAGCTCCACGGTCCTTCTCAGCTGCGAGTAGCAGCGCTCGCAGTACACAGAGCTTCGCAAGGCCCGAAGAGCCGGAGGGAAGTATCGCACACGAAAATGTGCCAGGACAGAGACGTGTTCTACGTTGTCCCCTCTCGTCGTGCAGTTTGTGCCTCTGCTGCTTCTGCTGTTAGGAATCGCTCCTTGAAAGGCGAGCGAGAGCGTCCTTCCGGGTGCATTGCACTGAGTCGAGTGCTCGCTCGGGACTTTGCTCTCGGGGCCAAGGCAAGAGGGCGTGCTTGCCCGCAGAACTGAGAACACGCTGTTGGGCAGAGCTGCAACTGACCGCTGGAGTTCAGCTCTCGCCGGACGGCAGAAGGCGAAGAACGAAGCCGCTTGCGAGCGGCGCAGTGCAGCGAAGAGCTCTCCGAATTCGCCGCTAGCTCCACGGTCCTTCTCAGCTGCGAGTAGCAGCGCTCGCAGTACACAGAGCTTCGCAAGGCCCGAAGAGCCGGAGGGAAGTATCGCACACGCAAATGTGCCAGGACAGAGACGTGTTCTACGTTGTCCCCTCTCGTCGTGCAGTTTGTGCCTCTGCTGCTTCTGCTGTTAGGAATCGCTCCTTGAAAGGCGAGCGAGAGCGTCCTTCCGGGTGCATTGCACTGAGTCGAGTGCTCGCTCGGGACTTTGCTCTCGGGGCCAAGGCAAGAGGGCGTGCTTGCCCGCAGAACTGAGAACACGCTGTTGGGCAGAGCTGCAACTGACCGCTGGAGTTCAGCTCTCGCCGGACGGCAGAAGGCGAAGAACGAAGCCGCTTGCGAGCGGCGCAGTGCAGCGAAGAGCTCTCCGAATTCGCCGCTAGCTCCACGGTCCTTCTCAGCTGCGAGTAGCAGCGCTCGCAGTACACAGAGCTTCGCAAGGCCCGAAGAGCCGGAGGGAAGTATCGCACACGAAAATGTGCCAGGACAGAGACGTGTTCTACGTTGTCCCCTCTCGTCGTGCAGTTTGTGCCTCTGCTGCTTCTGCTGTTAGGAATCGCTCCTTGAAAGGCGAGCGAGAGCGTCCTTCCGGGTGCATTGCACTGAGTCGAGTGCTCGCTCGGGACTTTGCTCTCGGGGCCAAGGCAAGAGGGCGTGCTTGCCCGCAGAACTGAGAACACGCTGTTGGGCAGAGCTGCAACTGACCGCTGGAGTTCAGCTCTCGCCGGACGGCAGAAGGCGAAGAACGAAGCCGCTTGCGAGCGGCGCAGTGCAGCGAAGAGCTCTCCGAATTCGCCGCTAGCTCCACGGTCCTTCTCAGCTGCGAGTAGCAGCGCTCGCAGTACACAGAGCTTCGCAAGGCCCGAAGAGCCGGAGGGAAGTATCGCACACGCAAATGTGCCAGGACAGAGACGTGTTCTACGTTGTCCCCTCTCGTCGTGCAGTTTGTGCCTCTGCTGCTTCTGCTGTTAGGAATCGCTCCTTGAAAGGCGAGCGAGAGCGTCCTTCCGGGTGCATTGCACTGAGTCGAGTGCTCGCTCGGGACTTTGCTCTCGGGGCCAAGGCAAGAGGGCGTGCTTGCCCGCAGAACTGAGAACACGCTGTTGGGCAGAGCTGCAACTGACCGCTGGAGTTCAGCTCTCCCCGGACGGCAGAAGGCGAAGAACGAAGCCGCTTGCGAGCGGCGCAGTGCAGCGAAGAGCTCTCCGAATTCGCCGCTAGCTCCACGGTCCTTCTCAGCTGCGAGTAGCAGCGCTCGCAGTACACAGAGCTTCGCAAGGCCCGAAGAGCCGGAGGGAAGTATCGCACACGAAAATGTGCCAGGACAGAGACGTGTTCTACGTTGTCCCCTCTCGTCGTGCAGTTTGTGCCTCTGCTGCTTCTGCTGTTAGGAATCGCTCCTTGAAAGGCGAGCGAGAGCGTCCTTCCGGGTGCATTGCACTGAGTCGAGTGCTCGCTCGGGACTTTGCACTCGGGGCCAAGGCAAGAGGGCGTGCTTGCCCGCAGAACTGAGAACACGCTGTTGGGCAGAGCTGCAACTGACCGCTGGAGTTCAGCTCTCGCCGGACGGCAGAAGGCGAAGAACGAAGCCGCTTGCGAGCGGCGCAGTGCAGCGAAGAGCTCTCCGAATTCGCCGCTAGCTCCACGGTCCTTCTCAGCTGCGAGTAGCAGCGCTCGCAGTACACAGAGCTTCGCAAGGCCCGAAGAGCCGGAGGGAAGTATCGCACACGAAAATGTGCCAGGACAGAGACGTGTTCTACGTTGTCCCTTCTCGTCGTGCAGTTTGTGCCTCTGCTGCTTCTGCTGTTAGGAATCGCTCCTTGAAAGGCGAGCGAGAGCGTCCTTCCGGGTGCATTGCACCGAGTCGAGTGCTCGCTCGGGACTTTGCTCTCGGGGCCAAGGCAAGAGGGCGTGCTTGCCCGCAGAACCGAGAACACGCTGTTGGGCAGAGCTGCAACGGACCGCTGGAGTTCAGCTCTCGCCGGACGGCAGAAGGCGAAGAACGAAGGCGCTTGCGAGCGGCGCAGTGCAGCGAAGAGCTCTCCGAATTCGCCGCTAGCTCCACGGTCCTTCTCAGCTGCGAGTAGCAGCGCTCGCAGTACACAGAGCTTCGCAAGGCCCGAAGAGCCGGAGGGAAGTATCGCACACGCAAATGTGCCAGGACAGAGACGTGTTCTACGGTGTCCCCCCTCGTCGTGCAGTTTGTGCCTCTGCTGCTTCTGCTGTTAGGAATCGCTCCTTGAAAGGCGAGCGAGAGCGTCCTTCCGGGTGCATTGCACTGAGTCGAGTGCTCGCTCGGGACTTTGCTCTCGGGGCCAAGGCAAGAGGGCGTGCTTGCCCGAAGAACCGAGAACACGCTGTTGGGCAGAGCTGCAACGGACCGCTGGAGTTCAGCTCTCGCCGGACGGCAGAAGGCGAAGAACGAAGCCGCTTGCGAGCGGCGCAGTGCAGCGAAGAGCTCTCCGAATTCGCCGCTAGCTCCACGGTCCTTCTCAGCTGCGAGTAGCAGCGCTCGCAGTACACAGAGCTTCGCAAGGCCCGAAGAGCCGGAGGGAAGTATCGCACACGCAAATGTGCCAGGACAGAGACGTGTTCTACGTTGTCCCCTCTCGTCGTGCAGTTTGTGCCTCTGCTGCTTCTGCTGTTAGGAATCGCTCCTTGAAAGGCGAGCGAGAGCGTCCTTCCGGGTGCATTGCACTGAGTCGAGTGCTCGCTCGGGACTTTGCTCTCGGGGCCAAGGCAAGAGGGCGTGCTTGCCCGCAGAACCGAGAACACGCTGTTGGGCAGAGCTGCAACGGACCGCTGGAGTTCAGCTCTCGCCGGACGGCAGAAGGCGAAGAACGAAGCCGCTTGCGAGCGGCGCAGTGCAGCGAAGAGCTCTCCGAATTCGCCGCTAGCTCCACGGTCCTTCTCAGCTGCGAGTAGCAGCGCTCGCAGTACACAGAGCTTCGCAAGGCCCGAAGAGCCGGAGGGAAGTATCGCACACGCAAATGTGCCAGGACAGAGACGTGTTCTACGTTGTCCCCTCTCGTCGTGCAGTTTGTGCCTCTGCTGCTTCTGCTGTTAGGAATCGCTCCTTGAAAGGCGAGCGAGAGCGTCCTTCCGGGTGCATTGCACTGAGTCGAGTGCTCGCTCGGGACTTTGCTCTCGGGGCCAAGGCAAGAGGGCGTGCTTGCCCGCAGAACCGAGAACACGCTGTTGGGCAGAGCTGCAACGGACCGCTGGAGTTCAGCTCTCGCCGGACGGCAGAAGGCGAAGAACGAAGCCGCTTGCGAGCGGCGCAGTGCAGCGAAGAGCTCTCCGAATTCGCCGCTAGCTCCACGGTCCTTCTCAGCTGCGAGTAGCAGCGCTCGCAGTACACAGAGCTTCGCAAGGCCCGAAGAGCCGGAGGGAAGTATCGCACACGCAAATGTGCCAGGACAGAGACGTGTTCTACGTTGTCCCCTCTCGTCGTGCAGTTTGTGCCTCTGCTGCTTCTGCTGTTAGGAATCGCTCCTTGAAAGGCGAGCGAGAGCGTCCTTCCGGGTGCATTGCACTGAGTCGAGTGCTCGCTCGGGACTTTGCTCTCGGGGCCAAGGCAAGAGGGCGTGCTTCCCCGCAGAACCGAGAACACGCTGTTGGGCAGAGCTGCAACGGACCGCTGGAGTTCAGCTCTCGCCGGACGGCAGAAGGCGAAGAACGAAGCCGCTTGCGAGCGGCGCAGTGCAGCGAAGAGCTCTCCGAATTCGCCGCTAGCTCCACGGTCCTTCTCAGCTGCGAGTAGCTGCTCTCGCAGTACACAGAGCTTCGCAAGGCCCGAAGAGCCGGAGGGAAGTATCGCACACGCAAATGTGCCAGGACAGAGACGTGTTCTACGGTGTCCCCTCTCGTCGTGCAGTTTGTGCCTCTGCTGCTTCTGCTGTTAGGAATCGCTCCTTGAAAGGCGAGCGAGAGCGTCCTTCCGGGTGCATTGCACTGAGTCGAGTGCTCGCTCGGGACTTTGCTCTCGGGGCCAAGGCAAGAGGGCGTGCTTCCCCCAGAACCGAGAACACGCTGTTGGGCAGAGCTGCAACTGACCGCTGGAGTTCAGCTCTCGCCGGACGGCAGAAGGCGAAGAACGAAGCCGCTTGCGAGCGGCGCAGTGCAGCGAAGAGCTCTCCGAATTCGCCGCTAGCTCCACGGTCCTTCTCAGCTGCGAGTAGCAGCGCTCGCAGTACACAGAGCTTCGCAAGAACCGAAGAGCCGGAGGGAAGTATCGCACACGCAAATGTGCCAGGACAGAGACGTGTTCTACGTTGTCCCCTCTCGTCGTGCAGTTTGTGCCTCTGCTGCTTCTGCTGTTAGGAATCGCTCCTTGAAAGGCGAGCGAGAGCGTCCTTCCGGGTGCATTGCACTGAGTCGAGTGCTCGCTCGGGACTTTGCTCTCGGGGCCAAGGCAAGAGGGCGTGCTTGCCCGCAGAGCTGAGAACACGCTGTTGGGCAGAGCTGCAACTGACCGCTGGAGTTCAGCTCTCGCCGGACGGCAGAAGGCGAAGAACGAAGCCGCTTGCGAGCGGCGCAGTGCAGCGAAGAGCTCTCCGAATTCGCCGCTAGCTCCACGGTCCTTCTCAGCTGCGAGTAGCAGCGCTCGCAGTACACAGAGCTTCGCAAGGCCCGAAGAGCCGGAGGGAAGTATCGCACACGCAAATGTGCCAGGACAGAGACGTGTTCTACGGTGTCCCCTCTCGTCGTGCAGTTTGTGCCTCTGCTGCTTCTGCTGTTAGGAATCGCTCCTTGAAAGGCGAGCGAGAGCGTCCTTCCGGGTGCATTGCACTGAGTCGAGTGCTCGCTCGGGACTTTGCTCTCGGGGCCAAGGCAAGAGGGCGTGCTTGCCCGCAGAACTGAGAACACGCTGTTGGGCAGAGCTGCAACTGACCGCTGGAGTTCAGCTCTCGCCGGACGGCAGAAGGCGAAGAACGAAGCCGCTTGCGAGCGGCGCAGTGCAGCGAAGAGCTCTCCGAATTCGCCGCTAGCTCCACGGTCCTTCTCAGCTGCGAGTAGCAGCGCTCGCAGTACACAGAGCTTCGCAAGGCCCGAAGAGCCGGAGGGAAGTATCGCACACGCAAATGTGCCAGGACAGAGACGTGTTCTACGTTGTCCCCTCTCGTCGTGCAGTTTGTGCCTCTGCTGCTTCTGCTGTTAGGAATCGCTCCTTGAAAGGCGAGCGAGAGCGTCCTTCCGGGTGCATTGCACTGAGTCGAGTGCTCGCTCGGGACTTTGCTCTCGGGGCCAAGGCAAGAGGGCGTGCTTGCCCGCAGAACTGAGAACACGCTGTTGGGCAGAGCTGCAACTGACCGCTGGAGTTCAGCTCTCGCCGGACGGCAGAAGGCGAAGAACGAAGCCGCTTGCGAGCGGCGCAGTGCAGCGAAGAGCTCTCCGAATTCGCCGCTAGCTCCACGGTCCTTCTCAGCTGCGAGTAGCAGCGCTCGCAGTACACAGAGCTTCGCAAGGCCCGAAGAGCCGGAGGGAAGTATCGCACACGCAAATGTGCCAGGACAGAGACGTGTTCTACGTTGTCCCCTCTCGTCGTGCAGTTTGTGCCTCTGCTGCTTCTGCTGTTAGGAATCGCTCCTTGAAAGGCGAGCGAGAGCGTCCTTCCGGGTGCATTGCACTGAGTCGAGTGCTCGCTCGGGACTTTGCTCTCGGGGCCAAGGCAAGAGGGCGTGCTTGCCCGCAGAGCTGAGAACACGCTGTTGGGCAGAGCTGCAACTGACCGCTGGAGTTCAGCTCTCGCCGGACGGCAGAAGGCGAAGAACGAAGCCGCTTGCGAGCGGCGCAGTGCAGCGAAGAGCTCTCCGAATTCGCCGCTAGCTCCACGGTCCTTCTCAGCTGCGAGTAGCAGCGCTCGCAGTACACAGAGCTTCGCAAGGCCCGAAGAGCCGGAGGGAAGTATCGCACACGCAAATGTGCCAGGACAGAGACGTGTTCTACGTTGTCCCTTCTCGTCGTGCAGTTTGTGCCTCTGCTGCTTCTGCTGTTAGGAATCGCTCCTTGAAAGGCGAGCGAGAGCGTCCTTCCGGGTGCATTGCACCGAGTCGAGTGCTCGCTCGGGACTTTGCACTCGGGGCCAAGGCAAGAGGGCGTGCTTGCCCGCAGAACCGAGAACACGCTGTTGGGCAGAGCTGCAACTGACCGCTGGAGTTCAGCTCTCGCCGGACGGCAGAAGGCGAAGAACGAAGCCGCTTGCGAGCGGCGCAGTGCAGCGAAGAGCTCTCCGAATTCGCCGCTAGCTCCACGGTCCTTCTCAGCTGCGAGTAGCAGCGCTCGCAGTACACAGAGCTTCGCAAGGCCCGAAGAGCCGGAGGGAAGTATCGCACACGAAAATGTGCCAGGACAGAGACGTGTTCTACGTTGTCCCTTCTCGTCGTGCAGTTTGTGCCTCTGCTGCTTCTGCTGTTAGGAATCGCTCCTTGAAAGGCGAGCGAGAGCGTCCTTCCGGGTGCATTGCACCGAGTCGAGAGCTCGCTCGGGACTTTGCTCTCGGGGCCAAGGCAAGAGGGCGTGCTTGCCCGCAGAACCGAGAACACGCTGTTGGGCAGAGCTGCAACGGACCGCTGGAGTTCAGCTCTCGCCGGACGGCAGAAGGCGAAGAACGAAGCCGCTTGCGAGCGGCGCAGTGCAGCGAAGAGCTCTCCGAATTCGCCGCTAGCTCCACGGTCCTTCTCAGCTGCGAGTAGCAGCGCTCGCAGTACACAGAGCTTCGCAAGGCCCGAAGAGCCGGAGGGAAGTATCGCACACGCAAATGTGCCAGGACAGAGACGTGTTCTACGTTGTCCCTTCTCGTCGTGCAGTTTGTGCCTCTGCTGCTTCTGCTGTTAGGAATCGCTCCTTGAAAGGCGAGCGAGAGCGTCCTTCCGGGTGCATTGCACCGAGTCGAGTGCTCGCTCGGGACTTTGCACTCGGGGCCAAGGCAAGAGGGCGTGCTTGCCCGCAGAACCGAGAACACGCTGTTGGGCAGAGCTGCAACTGACCGCTGGAGTTCAGCTCTCGCCGGACGGCAGAAGGCGAAGAACGAAGCCGCTTGCGAGCGGCGCAGTGCAGCGAAGAGCTCTCCGAATTCGCCGCTAGCTCCACGGTCCTTCTCAGCTGCGAGTAGCAGCGCTCGCAGTACACAGAGCTTCGCAAGGCCCGAAGAGCCGGAGGGAAGTATCGCACACGCAAATGTGCCAGGACAGAGACGTGTTCTACGGTGTCCCCTCTCGTCGTGCAGTTTGTGCCTCTGCTGCTTCTGCTGTTAGGAATCGCTCCTTGAAAGGCGAGCGAGAGCGTCCTTCCGGGTGCATTGCACTGAGTCGAGTGCTCGCTCGGGACTTTGCTCTCGGGGCCAAGGCAAGAGGGCGTGCTTGCCCGCAGAACCGAGAACACGCTGTTGGGCAGAGCTGCAACGGACCGCTGGAGTTCAGCTCTCGCCGGACGGCAGAAGGCGAAGAACGAAGCCGCTTGCGAGCGGCGCAGTGCAGCGAAGAGCTCTCCGAATTCGCCGCTAGCTCCACGGTCCTTCTCAGCTGCGAGTAGCAGCGCTCGCAGTACACAGAGCTTCGCAAGGCCCGAAGAGCCGGAGGGAAGTATCGCACACGAAAATGTGCCAGGACAGAGACGTGTTCTACGTTGTCCCCTCTCGTCGTGCAGTTTGTGCCTCTGCTGCTTCTGCTGTTAGGAATCGCTCCTTGAAAGGCGAGCGAGAGCGTCCTTCCGGGTGCATTGCACTGAGTCGAGTGCTCGCTCGGGACTTTGCTTTCGGGGCCAAGGCAAGAGGGCGTGCTTGCCCGCAGAACCGAGAACACGCTGTTGGGCAGAGCTGCAACTGACCGCTGGAGTTCAGCTCTCGCCGGACGGCAGAAGGCGAAGAACGAAGCCGCTTGCGAGCGGCGCAGTGCAGCGAAGAGCTCTCCGAATTCGCCGCTAGCTCCACGGTCCTTCTCAGCTGCGAGTAGCAGCGCTCGCAGTACACAGAGCTTCGCAAGGCCCGAAGAGCCGGAGGGAAGTATCGCACACGAAAATGTGCCAGGACAGAGACGTGTTCTACGTTGTCCCCTCTCGTCGTGCAGTTTGTGCCTCTGCTGCTTCTGCTGTTAGGAATCGCTCCTTGAAAGGCGAGCGAGAGCGTCCTTCCGGGTGCATTGCACTGAGTCGAGTGCTCGCTCGGGACTTTGCTCTCGCGGCCAAGGCAAGAGGGCGTGCTTGCCCGCAGAACCGAGAACACGCTGTTGGGCAGAGCTGCAACTGACCGCTGGAGTTCAGCTCTCGCCGGACGGCAGAAGGCGAAGAACGAAGCCGCTTGCGAGCGGCGCAGTGCAGCGAAGAGCTCTCCGAATTCGCCGCTAGCTCCACGGTCCTTCTCAGCTGCGAGTAGCAGCGCTCGCAGTACACAGAGCTTCGCAAGGCCCGAAGAGCCGGAGGGAAGTATCGCACACGCAAATGTGCCAGGACAGAGACGTGTTCTACGTTGTCCCCTCTCGTCGTGCAGTTTGTGCCTCTGCTGCTTCTGCTGTTAGGAATCGCTCCTTGAAAGGCGAGCGAGAGCGTCCTTCCGGGTGCATTGCACTGAGTCGAGTGCTCGCTCGGGACTTTGCTCTCGGGGCCAAGGCAAGAGGGCGTGCTTGCCCGCAGAACTGAGAACACGCTGTTGGGCAGAGCTGCAACTGACCGCTGGAGTTCAGCTCTCGCCGGACGGCAGAAGGCGAAGAACGAAGCCGCTTGCGAGCGGCGCAGTGCAGCGAAGAGCTCTCCGAATTCGCCGCTAGCTCCACGGTCCTTCTCAGCTGCGAGTAGCAGCGCTCGCAGTACACAGAGCTTCGCAAGGCCCGAAGAGCCGGAGGGAAGTATCGCACACGAAAATGTGCCAGGACAGAGACGTGTTCTACGTTGTCCCTTCTCGTCGTGCAGTTTGTGCCTCTGCTGCTTCTGCTGTTAGGAATCGCTCCTTGAAAGGCGAGCGAGAGCGTCCTTCCGGGTGCATTGCACTGAGTCGAGTGCTCGCTCGGGACTTTGCACTCGGGGCCAAGGCAAGAGGGCGTGCTTGCCCGCAGAACCGAGAACACGCTGTTGGGCAGAGCTGCAACTGACCGCTGGAGTTCAGCTCTCGCCGGACGGCAGAAGGCGAAGAACGAAGCCGCTTGCGAGCGGCGCAGTGCAGCGAAGAGCTCTCCGAATTCGCCGCTAGCTCCACGGTCCTTCTCAGCTGCGAGTAGCAGCGCTCGCAGTACACAGAGCTTCGCAAGGCCCGAAGAGCCGGAGGGAAGTATCGCACACGAAAATGTGCCAGGACAGAGACGTGTTCTACGTTGTCCCCTCTCGTCGTGCAGTTTGTGCCTCTGCTGCTTCTGCTGTTAGGAATCGCTCCTTGAAAGGCGAGCGAGAGCGTCCTTCCGGGTGCATTGCACTGAGTCGAGTGCTCGCTCGGGACTTTGCTCTCGGGGCCAAGGCAAGAGGGCGTGCTTGCCCGCAGAACTGAGAACACGCTGTTGGGCAGAGCTGCAACTGACCGCTGGAGTTCAGCTCTCGCCGGACGGCAGAAGGCGAAGAACGAAGCCGCTTGCGAGCGGCGCAGTGCAGCGAAGAGCTCTCCGAATTCGCCGCTAGCTCCACGGTCCTTCTCAGCTGCGAGTAGCAGCGCTCGCAGTACACAGAGCTTCGCAAGGCCCGAAGAGCCGGAGGGAAGTATCGCACACGAAAATGTGCCAGGACAGAGACGTGTTCTACGTTGTCCCCTCTCGTCGTGCAGTTTGTGCCTCTGCTGCTTCTGCTGTTAGGAATCGCTCCTTGAAAGGCGAGCGAGAGCGTCCTTCCGGGTGCATTGCACTGAGTCGAGTGCTCGCTCGGGACTTTGCTCTCGGGGCCAAGGCAAGAGGGCGTGCTTGCCCGCAGAACTGAGAACACGCTGTTGGGCAGAGCTGCAACTGACCGCTGGAGTTCAGCTCTCGCCGGACGGCAGAAGGCGAAGAACGAAGCCGCTTGCGAGCGGCGCAGTGCAGCGAAGAGCTCTCCGAATTCGCCGCTAGCTCCACGGTCCTTCTCAGCTGCGAGTAGCAGCGCTCGCAGTACACAGAGCTTCGCAAGGCCCGAAGAGCCGGAGGGAAGTATCGCACACGCAAATGTGCCAGGACAGAGACGTGTTCTACGTTGTCCCCTCTCGTCGTGCAGTTTGTGCCTCTGCTGCTTCTGCTGTTAGGAATCGCTCCTTGAAAGGCGAGCGAGAGCGTCCTTCCGGGTGCATTGCACTGAGTCGAGTGCTCGCTCGGGACTTTGCTCTCGGGGCCAAGGCAAGAGGGCGTGCTTGCCCGCAGAGCTGAGAACACGCTGTTGGGCAGAGCTGCAACTGACCGCTGGAGTTCAGCTCTCGCCGGACGGCAGAAGGCGAAGAACGAAGCCGCTTGCGAGCGGCGCAGTGCAGCGAAGAGCTCTCCGAATTCGCCGCTAGCTCCACGGTCCTTCTCAGCTGCGAGTAGCAGCGCTCGCAGTACACAGAGCTTCGCAAGGCCCGAAGAGCCGGAGGGAAGTATCGCACACGCAAATGTGCCAGGACAGAGACGTGTTCTACGTTGTCCCTTCTCGTCGTGCAGTTTGTGCCTCTGCTGCTTCTGCTGTTAGGAATCGCTCCTTGAAAGGCGAGCGAGAGCGTCCTTCCGGGTGCATTGCACTGAGTCGAGTGCTCGCTCGGGACTTTGCACTCGGGGCCAAGGCAAGAGGGCGTGCTTGCCCGCAGAACTGAGAACACGCTGTTGGGCAGAGCTGCAACTGACCGCTGGAGTTCAGCTCTCGCCGGACGGCAGAAGGCGAAGAACGAAGCCGCTTGCGAGCGGCGCAGTGCAGCGAAGAGCTCTCCGAATTCGCCGCTAGCTCCACGGTCCTTCTCAGCTGCGAGTAGCAGCGCTCGCAGTACACAGAGCTTCGCAAGGCCCGAAGAGCCGGAGGGAAGTATCGCACACGAAAATGTGCCAGGACAGAGACGTGTTCTACGTTGTCCCTTCTCGTCGTGCAGTTTGTGCCTCTGCTGCTTCTGCTGTTAGGAATCGCTCCTTGAAAGGCGAGCGAGAGCGTCCTTCCGGGTGCATTGCACCGAGTCGAGAGCTCGCTCGGGACTTTGCTCTCGGGGCCAAGGCAAGAGGGCGTGCTTGCCCGCAGAACCGAGAACACGCTGTTGGGCAGAGCTGCAACGGACCGCTGGAGTTCAGCTCTCGCCGGACGGCAGAAGGCGAAGAACGAAGCCGCTTGCGAGCGGCGCAGTGCAGCGAAGAGCTCTCCGAATTCGCCGCTAGCTCCACGGTCCTTCTCAGCTGCGAGTAGCAGCGCTCGCAGTACACAGAGCTTCGCAAGGCCCGAAGAGCCGGAGGGAAGTATCGCACACGAAAATGTGCCAGGACAGAGACGTGTTCTACGTTGTCCCCTCTCGTCGTGCAGTTTGTGCCTCTGCTGCTTCTGCTGTTAGGAATCGCTCCTTGAAAGGCGAGCGAGAGCGTCCTTCCGGGTGCATTGCACTGAGTCGAGTGCTCGCTCGGGACTTTGCTCTCGGGGCCAAGGCAAGAGGGCGTGCTTGCCCGCAGAACTGAGAACACGCTGTTGGGCAGAGCTGCAACGGACCGCTGGAGTTCAGCTCTCGCCGGACGGCAGAAGGCGAAGAACGAAGCCGCTTGCGAGCGGCGCAGTGCAGCGAAGAGCTCTCCGAATTCGCCGCTAGCTCCACGGTCCTTCTCAGCTGCGAGTAGCAGCGCTCGCAGTACACAGAGCTTCGCAAGGCCCGAAGAGCCGGAGGGAAGTATCGCACACGAAAATGTGCCAGGACAGAGACGTGTTCTACGTTGTCCCTTCTCGTCGTGCAGTTTGTGCCTCTGCTGCTTCTGCTGTTAGGAATCGCTCCTTGAAAGGCGAGCGAGAGCGTCCTTCCGGGTGCATTGCACTGAGTCGAGTGCTCGCTCGGGACTTTGCACTCGGGGCCAAGGCAAGAGGGCGTGCTTGCCCGCAGAACTGAGAACACGCTGTTGGGCAGAGCTGCAACTGACCGCTGGAGTTCAGCTCTCGCCGGACGGCAGAAGGCGAAGAACGAAGCCGCTTGCGAGCGGCGCAGTGCAGCGAAGAGCTCTCCGAATTCGCCGCTAGCTCCACGGTCCTTCTCAGCTGCGAGTAGCAGCGCTCGCAGTACACAGAGCTTCGCAAGGCCCGAAGAGCCGGAGGGAAGTATCGCACACGCAAATGTGCCAGGACAGAGACGTGTTCTACGTTGTCCCCTCTCGTCGTGCAGTTTGTGCCTCTGCTGCTTCTGCTGTTAGGAATCGCTCCTTGAAAGGCGAGCGAGAGCGTCCTTCCGGGTGCATTGCACTGAGTCGAGTGCTCGCTCGGGACTTTGCTCTCGGGGCCAAGGCAAGAGGGCGTGCTTGCCCGCAGAACTGAGAACACGCTGTTGGGCAGAGCTGCAACTGACCGCTGGAGTTCAGCTCTCGCCGGACGGCAGAAGGCGAAGAACGAAGCCGCTTGCGAGCGGCGCAGTGCAGCGAAGAGCTCTCCGAATTCGCCGCTAGCTCCACGGTCCTTCTCAGCTGCGAGTAGCAGCGCTCGCAGTACACAGAGCTTCGCAAGGCCCGAAGAGCCGGAGGGAAGTATCGCACACGCAAATGTGCCAGGACAGAGACGTGTTCTACGTTGTCCCCTCTCGTCGTGCAGTTTGTGCCTCTGCTGCTTCTGCTGTTAGGAATCGCTCCTTGAAAGGCGAGCGAGAGCGTCCTTCCGGGTGCATTGCACTGAGTCGAGTGCTCGCTCGGGACTTTGCTCTCGGGGCCAAGGCAAGAGGGCGTGCTTGCCCGCAGAGCTGAGAACACGCTGTTGGGCAGAGCTGCAACTGACCGCTGGAGTTCAGCTCTCGCCGGACGGCAGAAGGCGAAGAACGAAGCCGCTTGCGAGCGGCGCAGTGCAGCGAAGAGCTCTCCGAATTCGCCGCTAGCTCCACGGTCCTTCTCAGCTGCGAGTAGCAGCGCTCGCAGTACACAGAGCTTCGCAAGGCCCGAAGAGCCGGAGGGAAGTATCGCACACGCAAATGTGCCAGGACAGAGACGTGTTCTACGTTGTCCCTTCTCGTCGTGCAGTTTGTGCCTCTGCTGCTTCTGCTGTTAGGAATCGCTCCTTGAAAGGCGAGCGAGAGCGTCCTTCCGGGTGCATTGCACTGAGTCGAGTGCTCGCTCGGGACTTTGCACTCGGGGCCAAGGCAAGAGGGCGTGCTTGCCCGCAGAACTGAGAACACGCTGTTGGGCAGAGCTGCAACTGACCGCTGGAGTTCAGCTCTCGCCGGACGGCAGAAGGCGAAGAACGAAGCCGCTTGCGAGCGGCGCAGTGCAGCGAAGAGCTCTCCGAATTCGCCGCTAGCTCCACGGTCCTTCTCAGCTGCGAGTAGCAGCGCTCGCAGTACACAGAGCTTCGCAAGGCCCGAAGAGCCGGAGGGAAGTATCGCACACGAAAATGTGCCAGGACAGAGACGTGTTCTACGTTGTCCCTTCTCGTCGTGCAGTTTGTGCCTCTGCTGCTTCTGCTGTTAGGAATCGCTCCTTGAAAGGCGAGCGAGAGCGTCCTTCCGGGTGCATTGCACCGAGTCGAGAGCTCGCTCGGGACTTTGCTCTCGGGGCCAAGGCAAGAGGGCGTGCTTGCCCGCAGAACCGAGAACACGCTGTTGGGCAGAGCTGCAACGGACCGCTGGAGTTCAGCTCTCGCCGGACGGCAGAAGGCGAAGAACGAAGCCGCTTGCGAGCGGCGCAGTGCAGCGAAGAGCTCTCCGAATTCGCCGCTAGCTCCACGGTCCTTCTCAGCTGCGAGTAGCAGCGCTCGCAGTACACAGAGCTTCGCAAGGCCCGAAGAGCCGGAGGGAAGTATCGCACACGAAAATGTGCCAGGACAGAGACGTGTTCTACGTTGTCCCCTCTCGTCGTGCAGTTTGTGCCTCTGCTGCTTCTGCTGTTAGGAATCGCTCCTTGAAAGGCGAGCGAGAGCGTCCTTCCGGGTGCATTGCACTGAGTCGAGTGCTCGCTCGGGACTTTGCTTTCGGGGCCAAGGCAAGAGGGCGTGCTTGCCCGCAGAACTGAGAACACGCTGTTGGGCAGAGCTGCAACTGACCGCTGGAGTTCAGCTCTCGCCGGACGGCAGAAGGCGAAGAACGAAGCCGCTTGCGAGCGGCGCAGTGCAGCGAAGAGCTCTCCGAATTCGCCGCTAGCTCCACGGTCCTTCTCAGCTGCGAGTAGCAGCGCTCGCAGTACACAGAGCTTCGCAAGGCCCGAAGAGCCGGAGGGAAGTATCGCACACGAAAATGTGCCAGGACAGAGACGTGTTCTACGTTGTCCCCTCTCGTCGTGCAGTTTGTGCCTCTGCTGCTTCTGCTGTTAGGAATCGCTCCTTGAAAGGCGAGCGAGAGCGTCCTTCCGGGTGCATTGCACTGAGTCGAGTGCTCGCTCGGGACTTTGCTCTCGGGGCCAAGGCAAGAGGGCGTGCTTGCCCGCAGAACCGAGAACACGCTGTTGGGCAGAGCTGCAACTGACCGCTGGAGTTCAGCTCTCGCCGGACGGCAGAAGGCGAAGAACGAAGCCGCTTGCGAGCGGCGCAGTGCAGCGAAGAGCTCTCCGAATTCGCCGCTAGCTCCACGGTCCTTCTCAGCTGCGAGTAGCAGCGCTCGCAGTACACAGAGCTTCGCAAGGCCCGAAGAGCCGGAGGGAAGTATCGCACACGAAAATGTGCCAGGACAGAGACGTGTTCTACGTTGTCCCCTCTCGTCGTGCAGTTTGTGCCTCTGCTGCTTCTGCTGTTAGGAATCGCTCCTTGAAAGGCGAGCGAGAGCGTCCTTCCGGGTGCATTGCACTGAGTCGAGTGCTCGCTCGGGACTTTGCTCTCGGGGCCAAGGCAAGAGGGCGTGCTTGCCCGCAGAACTGAGAACACGCTGTTGGGCAGAGCTGCAACTGACCGCTGGAGTTCAGCTCTCGCCGGACGGCAGAAGGCGAAGAACGAAGCCGCTTGCGAGCGGCGCAGTGCAGCGAAGAGCTCTCCGAATTCGCCGCTAGCTCCACGGTCCTTCTCAGCTGCGAGTAGCAGCGCTCGCAGTACACAGAGCTTCGCAAGGCCCGAAGAGCCGGAGGGAAGTATCGCACACGCAAATGTGCCAGGACAGAGACGTGTTCTACGTTGTCCCCTCTCGTCGTGCAGTTTGTGCCTCTGCTGCTTCTGCTGTTAGGAATCGCTCCTTGAAAGGCGAGCGAGAGCGTCCTTCCGGGTGCATTGCACTGAGTCGAGTGCTCGCTCGGGACTTTGCTCTCGGGGCCAAGGCAAGAGGGCGTGCTTGCCCGCAGAACTGAGAACACGCTGTTGGGCAGAGCTGCAACTGACCGCTGGAGTTCAGCTCTCGCCGGACGGCAGAAGGCGAAGAACGAAGCCGCTTGCGAGCGGCGCAGTGCAGCGAAGAGCTCTCCGAATTCGCCGCTAGCTCCACGGTCCTTCTCAGCTGCGAGTAGCAGCGCTCGCAGTACACAGAGCTTCGCAAGGCCCGAAGAGCCGGAGGGAAGTATCGCACACGAAAATGTGCCAGGACAGAGACGTGTTCTACGTTGTCCCTTCTCGTCGTGCAGTTTGTGCCTCTGCTGCTTCTGCTGTTAGGAATCGCTCCTTGAAAGGCGAGCGAGAGCGTCCTTCCGGGTGCATTGCACTGAGTCGAGTGCTCGCTCGGGACTTTGCACTCGGGGCCAAGGCAAGAGGGCGTGCTTGCCCGCAGAACCGAGAACACGCTGTTGGGCAGAGCTGCAACTGACCGCTGGAGTTCAGCTCTCGCCGGACGGCAGAAGGCGAAGAACGAAGCCGCTTGCGAGCGGCGCAGTGCAGCGAAGAGCTCTCCGAATTCGCCGCTAGCTCCACGGTCCTTCTCAGCTGCGAGTAGCAGCGCTCGCAGTACACAGAGCTTCGCAAGGCCCGAAGAGCCGGAGGGAAGTATCGCACACGAAAATGTGCCAGGACAGAGACGTGTTCTACGTTGTCCCCTCTCGTCGTGCAGTTTGTGCCTCTGCTGCTTCTGCTGTTAGGAATCGCTCCTTGAAAGGCGAGCGAGAGCGTCCTTCCGGGTGCATTGCACTGAGTCGAGTGCTCGCTCGGGACTTTGCTCTCGGGGCCAAGGCAAGAGGGCGTGCTTGCCCGCAGAACTGAGAACACGCTGTTGGGCAGAGCTGCAACTGACCGCTGGAGTTCAGCTCTCGCCGGACGGCAGAAGGCGAAGAACGAAGCCGCTTGCGAGCGGCGCAGTGCAGCGAAGAGCTCTCCGAATTCGCCGCTAGCTCCACGGTCCTTCTCAGCTGCGAGTAGCAGCGCTCGCAGTACACAGAGCTTCGCAAGGCCCGAAGAGCCGGAGGGAAGTATCGCACACGAAAATGTGCCAGGACAGAGACGTGTTCTACGTTGTCCCCTCTCGTCGTGCAGTTTGTGCCTCTGCTGCTTCTGCTGTTAGGAATCGCTCCTTGAAAGGCGAGCGAGAGCGTCCTTCCGGGTGCATTGCACTGAGTCGAGTGCTCGCTCGGGACTTTGCTCTCGGGGCCAAGGCAAGAGGGCGTGCTTGCCCGCAGAACTGAGAACACGCTGTTGGGCAGAGCTGCAACTGACCGCTGGAGTTCAGCTCTCGCCGGACGGCAGAAGGCGAAGAACGAAGCCGCTTGCGAGCGGCGCAGTGCAGCGAAGAGCTCTCCGAATTCGCCGCTAGCTCCACGGTCCTTCTCAGCTGCGAGTAGCAGCGCTCGCAGTACACAGAGCTTCGCAAGGCCCGAAGAGCCGGAGGGAAGTATCGCACACGAAAATGTGCCAGGACAGAGACGTGTTCTACGTTGTCCCCTCTCGTCGTGCAGTTTGTGCCTCTGCTGCTTCTGCTGTTAGGAATCGCTCCTTGAAAGGCGAGCGAGAGCGTCCTTCCGGGTGCATTGCACTGAGTCGAGTGCTCGCTCGGGACTTTGCTCTCGGGGCCAAGGCAAGAGGGCGTGCTTGCCCGCAGAACTGAGAACACGCTGTTGGGCAGAGCTGCAACTGACCGCTGGAGTTCAGCTCTCGCCGGACGGCAGAAGGCGAAGAACGAAGCCGCTTGCGAGCGGCGCAGTGCAGCGAAGAGCTCTCCGAATTCGCCGCTAGCTCCACGGTCCTTCTCAGCTGCGAGTAGCAGCGCTCGCAGTACACAGAGCTTCGCAAGGCCCGAAGAGCCGGAGGGAAGTATCGCACACGAAAATGTGCCAGGACAGAGACGTGTTCTACGTTGTCCCTTCTCGTCGTGCAGTTTGTGCCTCTGCTGCTTCTGCTGTTAGGAATCGCTCCTTGAAAGGCGAGCGAGAGCGTCCTTCCGGGTGCATTGCACTGAGTCGAGTGCTCGCTCGGGACTTTGCACTCGGGGCCAAGGCAAGAGGGCGTGCTTGCCCGCAGAACTGAGAACACGCTGTTGGGCAGAGCTGCAACTGACCGCTGGAGTTCAGCTCTCGCCGGACGGCAGAAGGCGAAGAACGAAGCCGCTTGCGAGCGGCGCAGTGCAGCGAAGAGCTCTCCGAATTCGCCGCTAGCTCCACGGTCCTTCTCAGCTGCGAGTAGCAGCGCTCGCAGTACACAGAGCTTCGCAAGGCCCGAAGAGCCGGAGGGAAGTATCGCACACGAAAATGTGCCAGGACAGAGACGTGTTCTACGTTGTCCCCTCTCGTCGTGCAGTTTGTGCCTCTGCTGCTTCTGCTGTTAGGAATCGCTCCTTGAAAGGCGAGCGAGAGCGTCCTTCCGGGTGCATTGCACTGAGTCGAGTGCTCGCTCGGGACTTTGCTCTCGGGGCCAAGGCAAGAGGGCGTGCTTGCCCGCAGAACTGAGAACACGCTGTTGGGCAGAGCTGCAACTGACCGCTGGAGTTCAGCTCTCGCCGGACGGCAGAAGGCGAAGAACGAAGCCGCTTGCGAGCGGCGCAGTGCAGCGAAGAGCTCTCCGAATTCGCCGCTAGCTCCACGGTCCTTCTCAGCTGCGAGTAGCAGCGCTCGCAGTACACAGAGCTTCGCAAGGCCCGAAGAGCCGGAGGGAAGTATCGCACACGAAAATGTGCCAGGACAGAGACGTGTTCTACGTTGTCCCCTCTCGTCGTGCAGTTTGTGCCTCTGCTGCTTCTGCTGTTAGGAATCGCTCCTTGAAAGGCGAGCGAGAGCGTCCTTCCGGGTGCATTGCACTGAGTCGAGTGCTCGCTCGGGACTTTGCTCTCGGGGCCAAGGCAAGAGGGCGTGCTTGCCCGCAGAACTGAGAACACGCTGTTGGGCAGAGCTGCAACTGACCGCTGGAGTTCAGCTCTCGCCGGACGGCAGAAGGCGAAGAACGAAGCCGCTTGCGAGCGGCGCAGTGCAGCGAAGAGCTCTCCGAATTCGCCGCTAGCTCCACGGTCCTTCTCAGCTGCGAGTAGCAGCGCTCGCAGTACACAGAGCTTCGCAAGGCCCGAAGAGCCGGAGGGAAGTATCGCACACGAAAATGTGCCAGGACAGAGACGTGTTCTACGTTGTCCCCTCTCGTCGTGCAGTTTGTGCCTCTGCTGCTTCTGCTGTTAGGAATCGCTCCTTGAAAGGCGAGCGAGAGCGTCCTTCCGGGTGCATTGCACTGAGTCGAGTGCTCGCTCGGGACTTTGCTCTCGGGGCCAAGGCAAGAGGGCGTGCTTGCCCGCAGAACTGAGAACACGCTGTTGGGCAGAGCTGCAACTGACCGCTGGAGTTCAGCTCTCGCCGGACGGCAGAAGGCGAAGAACGAAGCCGCTTGCGAGCGGCGCAGTGCAGCGAAGAGCTCTCCGAATTCGCCGCTAGCTCCACGGTCCTTCTCAGCTGCGAGTAGCAGCGCTCGCAGTACACAGAGCTTCGCAAGGCCCGAAGAGCCGGAGGGAAGTATCGCACACGCAAATGTGCCAGGACAGAGACGTGTTCTACGTTGTCCCCTCTCGTCGTGCAGTTTGTGCCTCTGCTGCTTCTGCTGTTAGGAATCGCTCCTTGAAAGGCGAGCGAGAGCGTCCTTCCGGGTGCATTGCACTGAGTCGAGTGCTCGCTCGGGACTTTGCTCTCGGGGCCAAGGCAAGAGGGCGTGCTTGCCCGCAGAACTGAGAACACGCTGTTGGGCAGAGCTGCAACTGACCGCTGGAGTTCAGCTCTCGCCGGACGGCAGAAGGCGAAGAACGAAGCCGCTTGCGAGCGGCGCAGTGCAGCGAAGAGCTCTCCGAATTCGCCGCTAGCTCCACGGTCCTTCTCAGCTGCGAGTAGCAGCGCTCGCAGTACACAGAGCTTCGCAAGGCCCGAAGAGCCGGAGGGAAGTATCGCACACGCAAATGTGCCAGGACAGAGACGTGTTCTACGTTGTCCCCTCTCGTCGTGCAGTTTGTGCCTCTGCTGCTTCTGCTTTTAGGAATCGCTCCTTGAAAGACGAGCGAGAGCGTCCTTCCGGGTGCATTGCACTGAGTCGAGAGCTCGCTCGGGACTTTGCTCTCGGGGCCAAGGCAAGAGGGCGTGCTTGCCCGCAGAACTGAGAACACGCTGTTGGGCAGAGCTGCAACTGACCGCTGGAGTTCAGCTCTCGCCGGACGGCAGAAGGCGAAGAACGAAGCCGCTTGCGAGCGGCGCAGTGCAGCGAAGAGCTCTCCGAATTCGCCGCTAGCTCCACGGTCCTTCTCAGCTGCGAGTAGCAGCGCTCGCAGTACACAGAGCTTCGCAAGGCCCGAAGAGCCGGAGGGAAGTATCGCACACGAAAATGTGCCAGGACAGAGACGTGTTCTACGTTGTCCCCTCTCGTCGTGCAGTTTGTGCCTCTGCTGCTTCTGCTGTTAGGAATCGCTCCTTGAAAGGCGAGCGAGAGCGTCCTTCCGGGTGCATTGCACTGAGTCGAGTGCTCGCTCGGGACTTTGCTCTCGGGGCCAAGGCAAGAGGGCGTGCTTGCCCGCAGAACTGAGAACACGCTGTTGGGCAGAGCTGCAACTGACCGCTGGAGTTCAGCTCTCGCCGGACGGCAGAAGGCGAAGAACGAAGCCGCTTGCGAGCGGCGCAGTGCAGCGAAGAGCTCTCCGAATTCGCCGCTAGCTCCACGGTCCTTCTCAGCTGCGAGTAGCAGCGCTCGCAGTACACAGAGCTTCGCAAGGCCCGAAGAGCCGGAGGGAAGTATCGCACACGCAAATGTGCCAGGACAGAGACGTGTTCTACGTTGTCCCCTCTCGTCGTGCAGTTTGTGCCTCTGCTGCTTCTGCTGTTAGGAATCGCTCCTTGAAAGGCGAGCGAGAGCGTCCTTCCGGGTGCATTGCACTGAGTCGAGTGCTCGCTCGGGACTTTGCTCTCGGGGCCAAGGCAAGAGGGCGTGCTTGCCCGCAGAACTGAGAACACGCTGTTGGGCAGAGCTGCAACTGACCGCTGGAGTTCAGCTCTCGCCGGACGGCAGAAGGCGAAGAACGAAGCCGCTTGCGAGCGGCGCAGTGCAGCGAAGAGCTCTCCGAATTCGCCGCTAGCTCCACGGTCCTTCTCAGCTGCGAGTAGCAGCGCTCGCAGTACACAGAGCTTCGCAAGGCCCGAAGAGCCGGAGGGAAGTATCGCACACGCAAATGTGCCAGGACAGAGACGTGTTCTACGTTGTCCCCTCTCGTCGTGCAGTTTGTGCCTCTGCTGCTTCTGCTGTTAGGAATCGCTCCTTGAAAGGCGAGCGAGAGCGTCCTTCCGGGTGCATTGCACTGAGTCGAGTGCTCGCTCGGGACTTTGCTCTCGGGGCCAAGGCAAGAGGGCGTGCTTGCCCGCAGAACTGAGAACACGCTGTTGGGCAGAGCTGCAACTGACCGCTGGAGTTCAGCTCTCGCCGGACGGCAGAAGGCGAAGAACGAAGCCGCTTGCGAGCGGCGCAGTGCAGCGAAGAGCTCTCCGAATTCGCCGCTAGCTCCACGGTCCTTCTCAGCTGCGAGTAGCAGCGCTCGCAGTACACAGAGCTTCGCAAGGCCCGAAGAGCCGGAGGGAAGTATCGCACACGAAAATGTGCCAGGACAGAGACGTGTTCTACGTTGTCCCCTCTCGTCGTGCAGTTTGTGCCTCTGCTGCTTCTGCTGTTAGGAATCGCTCCTTGAAAGGCGAGCGAGAGCGTCCTTCCGGGTGCATTGCACTGAGTCGAGTGCTCGCTCGGGACTTTGCTCTCGGGGCCAAGGCAAGAGGGCGTGCTTGCCCGCAGAACTGAGAACACGCTGTTGGGCAGAGCTGCAACTGACCGCTGGAGTTCAGCTCTCGCCGGACGGCAGAAGGCGAAGAACGAAGCCGCTTGCGAGCGGCGCAGTGCAGCGAAGAGCTCTCCGAATTCGCCGCTAGCTCCACGGTCCTTCTCAGCTGCGAGTAGCAGCGCTCGCAGTACACAGAGCTTCGCAAGGCCCGAAGAGCCGGAGGGAAGTATCGCACACGCAAATGTGCCAGGACAGAGACGTGTTCTACGTTGTCCCTTCTCGTCGTGCAGTTTGTGCCTCTGCTGCTTCTGCTGTTAGGAATCGCTCCTTGAAAGGCGAGCGAGAGCGTCCTTCCGGGTGCATTGCACTGAGTCGAGAGCTCGCTCGGGACTTTGCACTCGGGGCCAAGGCAAGAGGGCGTGCTTGCCCGCAGAACTGAGAACACGCTGTTGGGCAGAGCTGCAACTGACCGCTGGAGTTCAGCTCTCGCCGGACGGCAGAAGGCGAAGAACGAAGCCGCTTGCGAGCGGCGCAGTGCAGCGAAGAGCTCTCCGAATTCGCCGCTAGCTCCACGGTCCTTCTCAGCTGCGAGTAGCAGCGCTCGCAGTACACAGAGCTTCGCAAGGCCCGAAGAGCCGGAGGGAAGTATCGCACACGAAAATGTGCCAGGACAGAGACGTGTTCTACGTTGTCCCTTCTCGTCGTGCAGTTTGTGCCTCTGCTGCTTCTGCTGTTAGGAATCGCTCCTTGAAAGGCGAGCGAGAGCGTCCTTCCGGGTGCATTGCACTGAGTCGAGAGCTCGCTCGGGACTTTGCTCTCGGGGCCAAGGCAAGAGGGCGTGCTTGCCCGCAGAACTGAGAACACGCTGTTGGGCAGAGCTGCAACTGACCGCTGGAGTTCAGCTCTCGCCGGACGGCAGAAGGCGAAGAACGAAGCCGCTTGCGAGCGGCGCAGTGCAGCGAAGAGCTCTCCGAATTCGCCGCTAGCTCCACGGTCCTTCTCAGCTGCGAGTAGCAGCGCTCGCAGTACACAGAGCTTCGCAAGGCCCGAAGAGCCGGAGGGAAGTATCGCACACGCAAATGTGCCAGGACAGAGACGTGTTCTACGTTGTCCCCTCTCGTCGTGCAGTTTGTGCCTCTGCTGCTTCTGCTGTTAGGAATCGCTCCTTGAAAGGCGAGCGAGAGCGTCCTTCCGGGTGCATTGCACTGAGTCGAGTGCTCGCTCGGGACTTTGCTCTCGGGGCCAAGGCAAGAGGGCGTGCTTGCCCGCAGAACTGAGAACACGCTGTTGGGCAGAGCTGCAACTGACCGCTGGAGTTCAGCTCTCGCCGGACGGCAGAAGGCGAAGAACGAAGCCGCTTGCGAGCGGCGCAGTGCAGCGAAGAGCTCTCCGAATTCGCCGCTAGCTCCACGGTCCTTCTCAGCTGCGAGTAGCAGCGCTCGCAGTACACAGAGCTTCGCAAGGCCCGAAGAGCCGGAGGGAAGTATCGCACACGCAAATGTGCCAGGACAGAGACGTGTTCTACGTTGTCCCCTCTCGTCGTGCAGTTTGTGCCTCTGCTGCTTCTGCTGTTAGGAATCGCTCCTTGAAAGGCGAGCGAGAGCGTCCTTCCGGGTGCATTGCACTGAGTCGAGTGCTCGCTCGGGACTTTGCTCTCGGGGCCAAGGCAAGAGGGCGTGCTTGCCCGCAGAACTGAGAACACGCTGTTGGGCAGAGCTGCAACTGACCGCTGGAGTTCAGCTCTCGCCGGACGGCAGAAGGCGAAGAACGAAGCCGCTTGCGAGCGGCGCAGTGCAGCGAAGAGCTCTCCGAATTCGCCGCTAGCTCCACGGTCCTTCTCAGCTGCGAGTAGCAGCGCTCGCAGTACACAGAGCTTCGCAAGGCCCGAAGAGCCGGAGGGAAGTATCGCACACGCAAATGTGCCAGGACAGAGACGTGTTCTACGTTGTCCCCTCTCGTCGTGCAGTTTGTGCCTCTGCTGCTTCTGCTGTTAGGAATCGCTCCTTGAAAGGCGAGCGAGAGCGTCCTTCCGGGTGCATTGCACTGAGTCGAGTGCTCGCTCGGGACTTTGCTCTCGGGGCCAAGGCAAGAGGGCGTGCTTGCCCGCAGAACTGAGAACACGCTGTTGGGCAGAGCTGCAACTGACCGCTGGAGTTCAGCTCTCGCCGGACGGCAGAAGGCGAAGAACGAAGCCGCTTGCGAGCGGCGCAGTGCAGCGAAGAGCTCTCCGAATTCGCCGCTAGCTCCACGGTCCTTCTCAGCTGCGAGTAGCAGCGCTCGCAGTACACAGAGCTTCGCAAGGCCCGAAGAGCCGGAGGGAAGTATCGCACACGCAAATGTGCCAGGACAGAGACGTGTTCTACGTTGTCCCCTCTCGTCGTGCAGTTTGTGCCTCTGCTGCTTCTGCTGTTAGGAATCGCTCCTTGAAAGGCGAGCGAGAGCGTCCTTCCGGGTGCATTGCACTGAGTCGAGTGCTCGCTCGGGACTTTGCTCTCGGGGCCAAGGCAAGAGGGCGTGCTTGCCCGCAGAACTGAGAACACGCTGTTGGGCAGAGCTGCAACTGACCGCTGGAGTTCAGCTCTCGCCGGACGGCAGAAGGCGAAGAACGAAGCCGCTTGCGAGCGGCGCAGTGCAGCGAAGAGCTCTCCGAATTCGCCGCTAGCTCCACGGTCCTTCTCAGCTGCGAGTAGCAGCGCTCGCAGTACACAGAGCTTCGCAAGGCCCGAAGAGCCGGAGGGAAGTATCGCACACGCAAATGTGCCAGGACAGAGACGTGTTCTACGTTGTCCCCTCTCGTCGTGCAGTTTGTGCCTCTGCTGCTTCTGCTGTTAGGAATCGCTCCTTGAAAGGCGAGCGAGAGCGTCCTTCCGGGTGCATTGCACTGAGTCGAGTGCTCGCTCGGGACTTTGCTCTCGGGGCCAAGGCAAGAGGGCGTGCTTGCCCGCAGAACTGAGAACACGCTGTTGGGCAGAGCTGCAACTGACCGCTGGAGTTCAGCTCTCGCCGGACGGCAGAAGGCGAAGAACGAAGCCGCTTGCGAGCGGCGCAGTGCAGCGAAGAGCTCTCCGAATTCGCCGCTAGCTCCACGGTCCTTCTCAGCTGCGAGTAGCAGCGCTCGCAGTACACAGAGCTTCGCAAGGCCCGAAGAGCCGGAGGGAAGTATCGCACACGAAAATGTGCCAGGACAGAGACGTGTTCTACGTTGTCCCCTCTCGTCGTGCAGTTTGTGCCTCTGCTGCTTCTGCTGTTAGGAATCGCTCCTTGAAAGGCGAGCGAGAGCGTCCTTCCGGGTGCATTGCACCGAGTCGAGTGCTCGCTCGGGACTTTGCTCTCGGGGCCAAGGCAAGAGGGCGTGCTTGCCCGCAGAACTGAGAACACGCTGTTGGGCAGAGCTGCAACTGACCGCTGGAGTTCAGCTCTCGCCGGACGGCAGAAGGCGAAGAACGAAGCCGCTTGCGAGCGGCGCAGTGCAGCGAAGAGCTCTCCGAATTCGCCGCTAGCTCCACGGTCCTTCTCAGCTGCGAGTAGCAGCGCTCGCAGTACACAGAGCTTCGCAAGGCCCGAAGAGCCGGAGGGAAGTATCGCACACGAAAATGTGCCAGGACAGAGACGTGTTCTACGTTGTCCCCTCTCGTCGTGCAGTTTGTGCCTCTGCTGCTTCTGCTGTTAGGAATCGCTCCTTGAAAGGCGAGCGAGAGCGTCCTTCCGGGTGCATTGCACCGAGTCGAGTGCTCGCTCGGGACTTTGCTCTCGGGGCCAAGGCAAGAGGGCGTGCTTGCCCGCAGAACTGAGAACACGCTGTTGGGCAGAGCTGCAACTGACCGCTGGAGTTCAGCTCTCGCCGGACGGCAGAAGGCGAAGAACGAAGCCGCTTGCGAGCGGCGCAGTGCAGCGAAGAGCTCTCCGAATTCGCCGCTAGCTCCACGGTCCTTCTCAGCTGCGAGTAGCAGCGCTCGCAGTACACAGAGCTTCGCAAGGCCCGAAGAGCCGGAGGGAAGTATCGCACACGAAAATGTGCCAGGACAGAGACGTGTTCTACGTTGTCCCCTCTCGTCGTGCAGTTTGTGCCTCTGCTGCTTCTGCTGTTAGGAATCGCTCCTTGAAAGGCGAGCGAGAGCGTCCTTCCGGGTGCATTGCACTGAGTCGAGTGCTCGCTCGGGACTTTGCTCTCGGGGCCAAGGCAAGAGGGCGTGCTTGCCCGCAGAACTGAGAACACGCTGTTGGGCAGAGCTGCAACTGACCGCTGGAGTTCAGCTCTCGCCGGACGGCAGAAGGCGAAGAACGAAGCCGCTTGCGAGCGGCGCAGTGCAGCGAAGAGCTCTCCGAATTCGCCGCTAGCTCCACGGTCCTTCTCAGCTGCGAGTAGCAGCGCTCGCAGTACACAGAGCTTCGCAAGGCCCGAAGAGCCGGAGGGAAGTATCGCACACGAAAATGTGCCAGGACAGAGACGTGTTCTACGTTGTCCCCTCTCGTCGTGCAGTTTGTGCCTCTGCTGCTTCTGCTGTTAGGAATCGCTCCTTGAAAGGCGAGCGAGAGCGTCCTTCCGGGTGCATTGCACTGAGTCGAGTGCTCGCTCGGGACTTTGCTCTCGGGGCCAAGGCAAGAGGGCGTGCTTGCCCGCAGAACTGAGAACACGCTGTTGGGCAGAGCTGCAACTGACCGCTGGAGTTCAGCTCTCGCCGGACGGCAGAAGGCGAAGAACGAAGCCGCTTGCGAGCGGCGCAGTGCAGCGAAGAGCTCTCCGAATTCGCCGCTAGCTCCACGGTCCTTCTCAGCTGCGAGTAGCAGCGCTCGCAGTACACAGAGCTTCGCAAGGCCCGAAGAGCCGGAGGGAAGTATCGCACACGCAAATGTGCCAGGACAGAGACGTGTTCTACGTTGTCCCCTCTCGTCGTGCAGTTTGTGCCTCTGCTGCTTCTGCTGTTAGGAATCGCTCCTTGAAAGGCGAGCGAGAGCGTCCTTCCGGGTGCATTGCACTGAGTCGAGTGCTCGCTCGGGACTTTGCTCTCGGGGCCAAGGCAAGAGGGCGTGCTTGCCCGCAGAACTGAGAACACGCTGTTGGGCAGAGCTGCAACTGACCGCTGGAGTTCAGCTCTCGCCGGACGGCAGAAGGCGAAGAACGAAGCCGCTTGCGAGCGGCGCAGTGCAGCGAAGAGCTCTCCGAATTCGCCGCTAGCTCCACGGTCCTTCTCAGCTGCGAGTAGCAGCGCTCGCAGTACACAGAGCTTCGCAAGGCCCGAAGAGCCGGAGGGAAGTATCGCACACGAAAATGTGCCAGGACAGAGACGTGTTCTACGTTGTCCCCTCTCGTCGTGCAGTTTGTGCCTCTGCTGCTTCTGCTGTTAGGAATCGCTCCTTGAAAGGCGAGCGAGAGCGTCCTTCCGGGTGCATTGCACTGAGTCGAGTGCTCGCTCGGGACTTTGCTCTCGGGGCCAAGGCAAGAGGGCGTGCTTGCCCGCAGAACTGAGAACACGCTGTTGGGCAGAGCTGCAACTGACCGCTGGAGTTCAGCTCTCGCCGGACGGCAGAAGGCGAAGAACGAAGCCGCTTGCGAGCGGCGCAGTGCAGCGAAGAGCTCTCCGAATTCGCCGCTAGCTCCACGGTCCTTCTCAGCTGCGAGTAGCAGCGCTCGCAGTACACAGAGCTTCGCAAGGCCCGAAGAGCCGGAGGGAAGTATCGCACACGCAAATGTGCCAGGACAGAGACGTGTTCTACGTTGTCCCTTCTCGTCGTGCAGTTTGTGCCTCTGCTGCTTCTGCTGTTAGGAATCGCTCCTTGAAAGGCGAGCGAGAGCGTCCTTCCGGGTGCATTGCACTGAGTCGAGAGCTCGCTCGGGACTTTGCACTCGGGGCCAAGGCAAGAGGGCGTGCTTGCCCGCAGAACTGAGAACACGCTGTTGGGCAGAGCTGCAACTGACCGCTGGAGTTCAGCTCTCGCCGGACGGCAGAAGGCGAAGAACGAAGCCGCTTGCGAGCGGCGCAGTGCAGCGAAGAGCTCTCCGAATTCGCCGCTAGCTCCACGGTCCTTCTCAGCTGCGAGTAGCAGCGCTCGCAGTACACAGAGCTTCGCAAGGCCCGAAGAGCCGGAGGGAAGTATCGCACACGAAAATGTGCCAGGACAGAGACGTGTTCTACGTTGTCCCTTCTCGTCGTGCAGTTTGTGCCTCTGCTGCTTCTGCTGTTAGGAATCGCTCCTTGAAAGGCGAGCGAGAGCGTCCTTCCGGGTGCATTGCACTGAGTCGAGAGCTCGCTCGGGACTTTGCTCTCGGGGCCAAGGCAAGAGGGCGTGCTTGCCCGCAGAACTGAGAACACGCTGTTGGGCAGAGCTGCAACTGACCGCTGGAGTTCAGCTCTCGCCGGACGGCAGAAGGCGAAGAACGAAGCCGCTTGCGAGCGGCGCAGTGCAGCGAAGAGCTCTCCGAATTCGCCGCTAGCTCCACGGTCCTTCTCAGCTGCGAGTAGCAGCGCTCGCAGTACACAGAGCTTCGCAAGGCCCGAAGAGCCGGAGGGAAGTATCGCACACGCAAATGTGCCAGGACAGAGACGTGTTCTACGTTGTCCCCTCTCGTCGTGCAGTTTGTGCCTCTGCTGCTTCTGCTGTTAGGAATCGCTCCTTGAAAGGCGAGCGAGAGCGTCCTTCCGGGTGCATTGCACTGAGTCGAGTGCTCGCTCGGGACTTTGCTCTCGGGGCCAAGGCAAGAGGGCGTGCTTGCCCGCAGAACTGAGAACACGCTGTTGGGCAGAGCTGCAACTGACCGCTGGAGTTCAGCTCTCGCCGGACGGCAGAAGGCGAAGAACGAAGCCGCTTGCGAGCGGCGCAGTGCAGCGAAGAGCTCTCCGAATTCGCCGCTAGCTCCACGGTCCTTCTCAGCTGCGAGTAGCAGCGCTCGCAGTACACAGAGCTTCGCAAGGCCCGAAGAGCCGGAGGGAAGTATCGCACACGCAAATGTGCCAGGACAGAGACGTGTTCTACGTTGTCCCCTCTCGTCGTGCAGTTTGTGCCTCTGCTGCTTCTGCTGTTAGGAATCGCTCCTTGAAAGGCGAGCGAGAGCGTCCTTCCGGGTGCATTGCACTGAGTCGAGTGCTCGCTCGGGACTTTGCTCTCGGGGCCAAGGCAAGAGGGCGTGCTTGCCCGCAGAACTGAGAACACGCTGTTGGGCAGAGCTGCAACTGACCGCTGGAGTTCAGCTCTCGCCGGACGGCAGAAGGCGAAGAACGAAGCCGCTTGCGAGCGGCGCAGTGCAGCGAAGAGCTCTCCGAATTCGCCGCTAGCTCCACGGTCCTTCTCAGCTGCGAGTAGCAGCGCTCGCAGTACACAGAGCTTCGCAAGGCCCGAAGAGCCGGAGGGAAGTATCGCACACGCAAATGTGCCAGGACAGAGACGTGTTCTACGTTGTCCCCTCTCGTCGTGCAGTTTGTGCCTCTGCTGCTTCTGCTGTTAGGAATCGCTCCTTGAAAGGCGAGCGAGAGCGTCCTTCCGGGTGCATTGCACTGAGTCGAGTGCTCGCTCGGGACTTTGCTCTCGGGGCCAAGGCAAGAGGGCGTGCTTGCCCGCAGAACTGAGAACACGCTGTTGGGCAGAGCTGCAACTGACCGCTGGAGTTCAGCTCTCGCCGGACGGCAGAAGGCGAAGAACGAAGCCGCTTGCGAGCGGCGCAGTGCAGCGAAGAGCTCTCCGAATTCGCCGCTAGCTCCACGGTCCTTCTCAGCTGCGAGTAGCAGCGCTCGCAGTACACAGAGCTTCGCAAGGCCCGAAGAGCCGGAGGGAAGTATCGCACACGCAAATGTGCCAGGACAGAGACGTGTTCTACGTTGTCCCCTCTCGTCGTCCAGTTTGTGCCTCTGCTGCTTCTGCTGTTAGGAATCGCTCCTTGAAAGGCGAGCGAGAGCGTCCTTCCGGGTGCATTGCACTGAGTCGAGTGCTCGCTCGGGACTTTGCTCTCGGGGCCAAGGCAAGAGGGCGTGCTTGCCCGCAGAACTGAGAACACGCTGTTGGGCAGAGCTGCAACTGACCGCTGGAGTTCAGCTCTCGCCGGACGGCAGAAGGCGAAGAACGAAGCCGCTTGCGAGCGGCGCAGTGCAGCGAAGAGCTCTCCGAATTCGCCGCTAGCTCCACGGTCCTTCTCAGCTGCGAGTAGCAGCGCTCGCAGTACACAGAGCTTCGCAAGGCCCGAAGAGCCGGAGGGAAGTATCGCACACGCAAATGTGCCAGGACAGAGACGTGTTCTACGTTGTCCCCTCTCGTCGTGCAGTTTGTGCCTCTGCTGCTTCTGCTGTTAGGAATCGCTCCTTGAAAGGCGAGCGAGAGCGTCCTTCCGGGTGCATTGCACTGAGTCGAGTGCTCGCTCGGGACTTTGCTCTCGGGGCCAAGGCAAGAGGGCGTGCTTGCCCGCAGAACTGAGAACACGCTGTTGGGCAGAGCTGCAACTGACCGCTGGAGTTCAGCTCTCGCCGGACGGCAGAAGGCGAAGAACGAAGCCGCTTGCGAGCGGCGCAGTGCAGCGAAGAGCTCTCCGAATTCGCCGCTAGCTCCACGGTCCTTCTCAGCTGCGAGTAGCAGCGCTCGCAGTACACAGAGCTTCGCAAGGCCCGAAGAGCCGGAGGGAAGTATCGCACACGAAAATGTGCCAGGACAGAGACGTGTTCTACGTTGTCCCTTCTCGTCGTGCAGTTTGTGCCTCTGCTTTTGCTGTTAGGAATCGCTCCTTGAAAGGCGAGCGAGAGCGTCCTTCCGGGTGCATTGCACCGAGTCGAGAGCTCGCTCGGGACTTTGCTCTCGGGGCCAAGGCAAGAGGGCGTGCTTGCCCGCAGAACCGAGAACACGCTGTTGGGCAGAGCTGCAACGGACCGCTGGAGTTCAGCTCTCGCCGGACGGCAGAAGGCGAAGAACGAAGGCGCTTGCGAGCGGCGCAGTGCAGCGAAGAGCTCTCCGAATTCGCCGCTAGCTCCACGGTCCTTCTCAGCTGCGAGTAGCTGCTCTCGCAGTACACAGAGCTTCGCAAGGCCCGAAGAGCCGGAGGGAAGTATCGCACACGCAAATGTGCCAGGACAGAGACGTGTTCTACGTTGTCCCCTCTCGTCGTGCAGTTTGTGCCTCTGCTGCTTCTGCTGTTAGGAATCGCTCCTTGAAAGGCGAGCGAGAGCGTCCTTCCGGGTGCATTGCACTGAGTCGAGTGCTCGCTCGGGACTTTGCTCTCGGGGCCAAGGCAAGAGGGCGTGCTTGCCCGCAGAACCGAGAACACGCTGTTGGGCAGAGCTGCAACGGACCGCTGGAGTTCAGCTCTCGCCGGACGGCAGAAGGCGAAGAACGAAGGCGCTTGCGAGCGGCGCAGTGCAGCGAAGAGCTCTCCGAATTCGCCGCTAGCTCCACGGTCCTTCTCAGCTGCGAGTAGCTGCTCTCGCAGTACACAGAGCTTCGCAAGGCCCGAAGAGCCGGAGGGAAGTATCGCACACGCAAATGTGCCAGGACAGAGACGTGTTCTACGTTGTCCCCTCTCGTCGTGCAGTTTGTGCCTCTGCTGCTTCTGCTGTTAGGAATCGCTCCTTGAAAGGCGAGCGAGAGCGTCCTTCCGGGTGCATTGCACTGAGTCGAGTGCTCGCTCGGGACTTTGCTCTCGGGGCCAAGGCAAGAGGGCGTGCTTGCCCGCAGAACCGAGAACACGCTGTTGGGCAGAGCTGCAACGGACCGCTGGAGTTCAGCTCTCGCCGGACGGCAGAAGGCGAAGAACGAAGGCGCTTGCGAGCGGCGCAGTGCAGCGAAGAGCTCTCCGAATTCGCCGCTAGCTCCACGGTCCTTCTCAGCTGCGAGTAGCAGCGCTCGCAGTACACAGAGCTTCGCAAGGCCCGAAGAGCCGGAGGGAAGTATCGCACACGAAAATGTGCCAGGACAGAGACGTGTTCTACGTTGTCCCCTCTCGTCGTGCAGTTTGTGCCTCTGCTGCTTCTGCTGTTAGGAATCGCTCCTTGAAAGGCGAGCGAGAGCGTCCTTCCGGGTGCATTGCACTGAGTCGAGTGCTCGCTCGGGACTTTGCTCTCGGGGCCAAGGCAAGAGGGCGTGCTTGCCCGCAGAACCGAGAACACGCTGTTGGGCAGAGCTGCAACTGACCGCTGGAGTTCAGCTCTCGCCGGACGGCAGAAGGCGAAGAACGAAGCCGCTTGCGAGCGGCGCAGTGCAGCGAAGAGCTCTCCGAATTCGCCGCTAGCTCCACGGTCCTTCTCAGCTGCGAGTAGCAGCGCTCGCAGTACACAGAGCTTCGCAAGGCCCGAAGAGCCGGAGGGAAGTATCGCACACGAAAATGTGCCAGGACAGAGACGTGTTCTACGTTGTCCCTTCTCGTCGTGCAGTTTGTGCCTCTGCTGCTTCTGCTGTTAGGAATCGCTCCTTGAAAGGCGAGCGAGAGCGTCCTTCCGGGTGCATTGCACTGAGTCGAGTGCTCGCTCGGGACTTTGCTCTCGGGGCCAAGGCAAGAGGGCGTGCTTGCCCGCAGAACCGAGAACACGCTGTTGGGCAGAGCTGCAACTGACCGCTGGAGTTCAGCTCTCGCCGGACGGCAGAAGGCGAAGAACGAAGCCGCTTGCGAGCGGCGCAGTGCAGCGAAGAGCTCTCCGAATTCGCCGCTAGCTCCACGGTCCTTCTCAGCTGCGAGTAGCTGCTCTCGCAGTACACAGAGCTTCGCAAGGCCCGAAGAGCCGGAGGGAAGTATCGCACACGCAAATGTGCCAGGACAGAGACGTGTTCTACGGTGTCCCCTCTCGTCGTGCAGTTTGTGCCTCTGCTGCTTCTGCTGTTAGGAATCGCTCCTTGAAAGGCGAGCGAGAGCGTCCTTCCGGGTGCATTGCACTGAGTCGAGTGCTCGCTCGGGACTTTGCTCTCGGGGCCAAGGCAAGAGGGCGTGCTTCCCCCAGAACCGAGAACACGCTGTTGGGCAGAGCTGCAACTGACCGCTGGAGTTCAGCTCTCGCCGGACGGCAGAAGGCGAAGAACGAAGGCGCTTGCGAGCGGCGCAGTGCAGCGAAGAGCTCTCCGAATTCGCCGCTAGCTCCACGGTCCTTCTCAGCTGCGAGTAGCAGCGCTCGCAGTACACAGAGCTTCGCAAGGCCCGAAGAGCCGGAGGGAAGTATCGCACACGAAAATGTGCCAGGACAGAGACGTGTTCTACGTTGTCCCCTCTCGTCGTGCAGTTTGTGCCTCTGCTGC
The DNA here is from genome assembly GCF_052056855.1 of Sturnus vulgaris. NCBI lineage: Eukaryota > Metazoa > Chordata > Aves > Passeriformes > Sturnidae > Sturnus > Sturnus vulgaris. The sequence continues at coordinate 17,035 of NW_028276745.1, read as the reverse complement.
TTCTGCTGTTAGGAATCGCTCCTTGAAAGGCGAGCGAGAGCGTCCTTCCGGGTGCATTGCACTGAGTCGAGTGCTCGCTCGGGACTTTGCACTCGGGGCCAAGGCAAGAGGGCGTGCTTGCCCGCAGAACTGAGAACACGCTGTTGGGCAGAGCTGCAACTGACCGCTGGAGTTCAGCTCTCGCCGGACGGCAGAAGGCGAAGAACGAAGCCGCTTGCGAGCGGCGCAGTGCAGCGAAGAGCTCTCCGAATTCGCCGCTAGCTCCACGGTCCTTCTCAGCTGCGAGTAGCAGCGCTCGCAGTACACAGAGCTTCGCAAGGCCCGAAGAGCCGGAGGGAAGTATCGCACACGAAAATGTGCCAGGACAGAGACGTGTTCTACGTTGTCCCCTCTCGTCGTGCAGTTTGTGCCTCTGCTGCTTCTGCTGTTAGGAATCGCTCCTTGAAAGGCGAGCGAGAGCGTCCTTCCGGGTGCATTGCACTGAGTCGAGTGCTCGCTCGGGACTTTGCTCTCGGGGCCAAGGCAAGAGGGCGTGCTTGCCCGCAGAACTGAGAACACGCTGTTGGGCAGAGCTGCAACTGACCGCTGGAGTTCAGCTCTCGCCGGACGGCAGAAGGCGAAGAACGAAGCCGCTTGCGAGCGGCGCAGTGCAGCGAAGAGCTCTCCGAATTCGCCGCTAGCTCCACGGTCCTTCTCAGCTGCGAGTAGCAGCGCTCGCAGTACACAGAGCTTCGCAAGGCCCGAAGAGCCGGAGGGAAGTATCGCACACGCAAATGTGCCAGGACAGAGACGTGTTCTACGTTGTCCCCTCTCGTCGTGCAGTTTGTGCCTCTGCTGCTTCTGCTGTTAGGAATCGCTCCTTGAAAGGCGAGCGAGAGCGTCCTTCCGGGTGCATTGCACTGAGTCGAGTGCTCGCTCGGGACTTTGCTCTCGGGGCCAAGGCAAGAGGGCGTGCTTGCCCGCAGAACTGAGAACACGCTGTTGGGCAGAGCTGCAACTGACCGCTGGAGTTCAGCTCTCGCCGGACGGCAGAAGGCGAAGAACGAAGCCGCTTGCGAGCGGCGCAGTGCAGCGAAGAGCTCTCCGAATTCGCCGCTAGCTCCACGGTCCTTCTCAGCTGCGAGTAGCAGCGCTCGCAGTACACAGAGCTTCGCAAGGCCCGAAGAGCCGGAGGGAAGTATCGCACACGAAAATGTGCCAGGACAGAGACGTGTTCTACGTTGTCCCCTCTCGTCGTGCAGTTTGTGCCTCTGCTGCTTCTGCTGTTAGGAATCGCTCCTTGAAAGGCGAGCGAGAGCGTCCTTCCGGGTGCATTGCACTGAGTCGAGTGCTCGCTCGGGACTTTGCTCTCGGGGCCAAGGCAAGAGGGCGTGCTTGCCCGCAGAACTGAGAACACGCTGTTGGGCAGAGCTGCAACTGACCGCTGGAGTTCAGCTCTCGCCGGACGGCAGAAGGCGAAGAACGAAGCCGCTTGCGAGCGGCGCAGTGCAGCGAAGAGCTCTCCGAATTCGCCGCTAGCTCCACGGTCCTTCTCAGCTGCGAGTAGCAGCGCTCGCAGTACACAGAGCTTCGCAAGGCCCGAAGAGCCGGAGGGAAGTATCGCACACGAAAATGTGCCAGGACAGAGACGTGTTCTACGTTGTCCCTTCTCGTCGTGCAGTTTGTGCCTCTGCTGCTTCTGCTGTTAGGAATCGCTCCTTGAAAGGCGAGCGAGAGCGTCCTTCCGGGTGCATTGCACTGAGTCGAGTGCTCGCTCGGGACTTTGCACTCGGGGCCAAGGCAAGAGGGCGTGCTTGCCCGCAGAACTGAGAACACGCTGTTGGGCAGAGCTGCAACTGACCGCTGGAGTTCAGCTCTCGCCGGACGGCAGAAGGCGAAGAACGAAGCCGCTTGCGAGCGGCGCAGTGCAGCGAAGAGCTCTCCGAATTCGCCGCTAGCTCCACGGTCCTTCTCAGCTGCGAGTAGCAGCGCTCGCAGTACACAGAGCTTCGCAAGGCCCGAAGAGCCGGAGGGAAGTATCGCACACGAAAATGTGCCAGGACAGAGACGTGTTCTACGTTGTCCCTTCTCGTCGTGCAGTTTGTGCCTCTGCTGCTTCTGCTGTTAGGAATCGCTCCTTGAAAGGCGAGCGAGAGCGTCCTTCCGGGTGTATTGCACCGAGTCGAGAGCTCGCTCGGGACTTTGCTCTCGGGGCCAAGGCAAGAGGGCGTGCTTGCCCGCAGAACCGAGAACACGCTGTTGGGCAGAGCTGCAACGGACCGCTGGAGTTCAGCTCTCGCCGGACGGCAGAAGGCGAAGAACGAAGCCGCTTGCGAGCGGCGCAGTGCAGCGAAGAGCTCTCCGAATTCGCCGCTAGCTCCACGGTCCTTCTCAGCTGCGAGTAGCTGCTCTCGCAGTACACAGAGCTTCGCAAGGCCCGAAGAGCCGGAGGGAAGTATCGCACACGCAAATGTGCCAGGACAGAGACGTGTTCTACGGTGTCCCCTCTCGTCGTGCAGTTTGTGCCTCTGCTGCTTCTGCTGTTAGGAATCGCTCCTTGAAAGGCGAGCGAGAGCGTCCTTCCGGGTGCATTGCACTGAGTCGAGTGCTCGCTCGGGACTTTGCTCTCGGGGCCAAGGCAAGAGGGCGTGCTTGCCCGCAGAACCGAGAACACGCTGTTGGGCAGAGCTGCAACGGACCGCTGGAGTTCAGCTCTCGCCGGACGGCAGAAGGCGAAGAACGAAGGCGCTTGCGAGCGGCGCAGTGCAGCGAAGAGCTCTCCGAATTCGCCGCTAGCTCCACGGTCCTTCTCAGCTGCGAGTAGCAGCGCTCGCAGTACACAGAGCTTCGCAAGGCCCGAAGAGCCGGAGGGAAGTATCGCACACGCAAATGTGCCAGGACAGAGACGTGTTCTACGGTGTCCCCTCTCGTCGTGCAGTTTGTGCCTCTGCTGCTTCTGCTGTTAGGAATCGCTCCTTGAAAGGCGAGCGAGAGCGTCCTTCCGGGTGCATTGCACTGAGTCGAGTGCTCGCTCGGGACTTTGCTCTCGGGGCCAAGGCAAGAGGGCGTGCTTGCCCGCAGAACCGAGAACACGCTGTTGGGCAGAGCTGCAACGGACCGCTGGAGTTCAGCTCTCGTCGGACGGCAGAAGGCGAAGAACGAAGCCGCTTGCGAGCGGCGCAGTGCAGCGAAGAGCTCTCCGAATTCGCCGCTAGCTCCACGGTCCTTCTCAGCTGCGAGTAGCAGCGCTCGCAGTACACAGAGCTTCGCAAGGCCCGAAGACCCGGAGGGAAGTATCGCACACGCAAATGTGCCAGGACAGAGACGTGTTCTACGTTGTCCCCTCTCGTCGTGCAGTTTGTGCCTCTGCTGCTTCTGCTGTTAGGAATCGCTCCTTGAAAGGCGAGCGAGAGCGTCCTTCCGGGTGCATTGCACTGAGTCGAGTGCTCGCTCGGGACTTTGCTCTCGGGGCCAAGGCAAGAGGGCGTGCTTGCCCGAAGAACCGAGAACACGCTGTTGGGCAGAGCTGCAACGGACCGCTGGAGTTCAGCTCTCGCCGGACGGCAGAAGGCGAAGAACGAAGCCGCTTGCGAGCGGCGCAGTGCAGCGAAGAGCTCTCCGAATTCGCCGCTAGCTCCACGGTCCTTCTCAGCTGCGAGTAGCAGCGCTCGCAGTACACAGAGCTTCGCAAGGCCCGAAGACCCGGAGGGAAGTATCGCACACGAAAATGTGCCAGGACAGAGACGTGTTCTACGTTGTCCCCTCTCGTCGTCCAGTTTGTGCCTCTGCTGCTTCTGCTGTTAGGAATCGCTCCTTGAAAGGCGAGCGAGAGCGTCTTTCTGGGTGCATTGCACTGAGTCGAGTGCTCGCTCGGGACTTTGCTCTCGGGGCCAAGGCAAGAGGGCGTGCTTGCCCGCAGAACTGAGAACACGCTGTTGGGCAGAGCTGCAACTGACCGCTGGAGTTCAGCTCTCGCCGGACGGCAGAAGGCGAAGAACGAAGCCGCTTGCCAGCGGCGCAGTGCAGCGAAGAGCACACGAGCAGTCAAAGAGCTCCTTCACTATCGCTTTCACTTCTCAGTGGTCTTTCTGCTTGGAAAAGCAGCACACAGCCGTTGCACGCCAGGGCCAAAGCTGCGGCACTGCCCCTCCTCACTCCTTCGCTGTACTGTACTCCATGCAGCTAGAGCGAAGCGAGAAGGACGCGAGGAAGAAAAAAGCGTACTTAAACTAGCCCCCTGGCAGCAGCCCTGAAAGGGCGCATAACACACGGCGTCTCGCTGCCCTCCGTTCTACATACTCGCAGCTCCCTCTGCCGACTTGCGAAAGTTGTTACCAGAGCAGAGGCGGCCAGATTGAAGAGGCAGTGCCTAGGTTCACCTTCTCCTTACTGCGCGTTAGCCACGTCCAGCTCCTCGCTGCACTCTGGATTTCCCTTCTCCGCGGCACTTACCGTGGTGCTGTGTGCAACTCGGCGCCTAGAAGCGACCGCCAATGCTTTCACAGCGGGCTGCAAGGGAACCAAGGAGCAGCACAAGCAGCAGTGCTTCAGCTTGCTCCTTCCGACTGCTAAGGGCACTTGGGAGGGCAAGCGAGAGTCAACCACCTTCCTCTCCTAGTAGCCTGTAACGTGGTGCACACAAGCACGGGACGAGTGCTGCTTCGTTCACCGCCCTCGCCCACGCCTGGCGCTGCTTTCACTTGCCGGCGGCCAGAAGCCGCTGCAAGGGCGCCACACAACCACAAGTGCGCCGGCAGCCAAGAGCTAGAGAACGCTGCTTCTGCCCAAGCCCGCCTAGGGCGTGCACCTTTGTTCTCAGAGCTCCGTGCAACAGTCTGCCTCTCTCGCAGTTCGAATGGAAAACGAAAGCTTTTCGCCTACCCCCTTCACAGAGATCCGTTGCCAGGACGAGAATGCCTTGTGGCCGGAGCTCCCCCCCGCCGCGAGGAAGCTGCTATTAGCACCGCGTTGCAGGGACACGTCTCGCTTCTTGACTACGTGCTCAGCGCTCTCCGAATTCGCCGCTAGCTCCACGGTCTTTCTCAGCTGCAAGTAGCAGCGCTCACAGTACATAGAGCTTCGCAAGGACCGAAGACCCGGAGGGAAGTATCGCACTCGAAAATGTGCCAGGATAGAGACGTTCTACACTGAGTAGAGACACAGACAGACAGAGAGTTCTACACTGCCCCTTCTCGTCGGCCATCTTGTGCTCTGCTGCCTCTGCTGTGACGAATAGGTCCTTGAAAGGCGAGCGACAGCGGCTCTCCAGGCACTGAAAAGAGTTCCCTAGGGACTTTTCGATGTAAAACTTTTTCCACCTCCAAAAATACATGGGTAAGTCCTAAAAGTTTTGGTTTTCTTAAGAATAGTTTCGCCCAAGTTTTGCTGTTCTAAACACCCATGGTTTCAGTCTTCACTTAACTGCTTGTTTCTGTCTTTTTGGCTAGTGGCAATCTAATTCTAAGGTAACTAGATGTGTTGGAAATCCATAAATTACATCTCAAGTTAGATGGGAAAATTGGCTCGGAAGAAAATGGAATTGAGAATTTGGAAAGAATCCAGAGTGAGCTGATGTCACAATCCGAGATTCCCTTGGGTTCCAAATCCTTTCATTTGTGTTTTTGTGGGCTTTTTGAAGGCGGTGTACAGTTGAAGCCATGATTTAGCTGCGGTGAGACCTGCTCTGCTGTAAAAGCATTATTTTCTCAGTGAGCATGGACAACAGTTAGAGTGTCGTCTTTTAAGATTCCCTGCACTCCACTTATGGTGGCAAAAGCAGTGCCTTGACTGTAATCATAAAAGTGATTACAGCTTCATTGCTTTGACATCATGTAGGATGCTTCCTCCATCTGCTGTGGTCAGCATTAAGTAACAGATTTCTCAGTTTCTAGGAAGAGTCTAGCAAACAATCACCTTGCTCCTTCTCTTGCATTTATTCATCACTGCTATGCTGCTATACAGACAGGTAGTCTGTTTATGATTCAACAATTCAATGGGACATCAAGTAAATAACAAAGCAAAACTAACTACCGAAAGCACTATAAGGGCCAGAGATTAGCTTGGATCAAAACAGGTATTCTCCTAGCATTGTTTACAAACGAGTCAGCATGTGAAACAGAAGGCACAATGTAGTTTGTGCCTTGTTTTGGGCATGCCCGGAAGAAGGAAATTCTGATTTCACATACGGGAAAAGAAATGTTGACATTTGAATGAGATTGTTCATACCCCAGTAAAGGTTGCTTTGAAAGGTTGTGGAAGTCCTGTTAGGAAACATGGCTTTACAAGTCCTTTCCACCAGGAGACAACAGCTGCAGAACATCTGGGTGTGCCAGTGTTGAGAGCACCAGCAAAGATCAAAGTGGAGAAGTTGGTGAACAATGGCAGTGGCCTGGCGGAGGGCAAGTGGGGTGCTGGCTGTGGGACCAGGGGAGTCCTGACTGATTTAGGAGGCGTGTGATGGTCTGTGCCAGCAAGCAGAATAGTGCTGTGGCCTTGGCACACTGCTAATACTGGAATTCAGTGGGGTCACTGGGCAGGCTGAGTGTGTGAGCTGCTGGAGGGACCCAGGTTGCCCACATGTAAACATCCAGTCTCACTCTTGCCAGCCACAGAAAGGAGCAGGATGTGGCTGCTGGCGATGCCTGTCACGTATATGTAGTGTATATGTGTGCTATCCCAGCCTGCTGGGAACGCTTCTTCTTTGGGACTGCTTGGGCTGAGGGAGAGAAAGCAGTGGTAGTTTCTGAGGTTTCGAGTTTGCTCGAGTTTCTCAGGCTGTTTCTGGAGCCACCCAGAGTTCTCTTCCTTGAAGCATTTCAAGTCCTGCTAATTTTCAAAATTCAAACAGACACAGCCCTAAGCTAGTTGATCTGACTTCAGAGCTATTCTTACGCTGAGCTGTTGGATGATCTGATCTCCTGAGATGTCTTCCATCTCAGTTTATGACCTGGTTCTTGTGAAAAGTAGGATCTTTTAGCCTGGAGAAGAGAGGTTTCTGGAGAGACAGTATTGTGGCCTTTGAATATGTAAAGAGGGTATAAGACAAATGGAGAAAGACTTTTTAGGAAAGTTTGCAGAGACAGGATAAGGGGCCATGCTTTCAAACTGAGACTAGGTTTAGATTGGCTAAAAGGAAAAACTTTTCTACAATGAAGCTGGTGAGACACTCAAACGGGTGTTCCAGAGAAGTTGTGGATGCCCCATCATTGAGAGTGCTCCTTATCAGTTTGGCTAGTCTTGAGCAATTTGATCTACTGTAAGATCTACCTGGCAAGGAAGTTGGACTACATGATCTTTAATCACAGACTGTTGTATGATTCCGTGGAAGACAGAATGCAGTAAAGTTCATATTTCAGATTTTGGCGCAGACATATTTATTTTTTCTCACTTTATGCATCATTGCAATGACAACTTGTTAGCTTCTGAAATGATTAGCTGAGATTGATTTCCTTCCTTAGTTTCATTTTCTCTGTTATTCCTTCACTCTTGGACTTTTTTTTTCACTAGATTCCCTCTTTCAGTAAACTGCCCTTAAGTATCACTTTGCTCCCCACCTGGCTTTTTTTTTTTTTTTCAATGACACCTTTTCACTGGTTCGTTTTGGGCCTTTGCTGCTTGAAGTCCAGCAGCCTCCTTGTCTGAGCATTACGGAGCTTTCTTTACAGCTTCATCACTATGCAAAAAGCCATAAATTACTGTGTTCCATCTCACATACCATCAAGTATCACACTAATATTCCCTCTGCTGAATAGCTGGTTGGTTTACATAGACCAGCCAAATACCAGGAAATCCAGATGGCAGCAAGAATCTTGTAGACTACTCCCGCTGTTCATTTAAATTCTGGAGAAGTCACGTGAGGTATCACATTCTCTTGAAAGAAGTGTCTATCATCTCGGACATTCTAGAATGGGCTATTAATATTGTCATGAGTTTCTGGCTAGACTTTTTAGTATGCAAATTCAAATTCAAATGATCTGAAATGATAGAACTTTTTTTTCCCAGAATCGAAGTATGATGGAGTTCCATAGGGAGAATCTTAATCTTAGTTATTCTATTCCATCTCACATCATGGCTGGGGGAAGGGAGAAGGGAGTATCTTTGGGGGACAATGGGTTCCGGTGTAGTCAGTAAGCTGGGCAGAGGAGCCATCAGGTATTTTCTGTTGTTGGGCGGGGGGGGGGGGGGGGGGATTCGTGTGAACTCTTCCTTTCTTGTACCCTGCCACTAGTATTGTTGCTAAAATTGTTTGTTTTCTCATCCAAGTGACAAAATCAGCACACTTAATGAGGGATGAAGAGGGAGCAGCGACCTCAGAACAGGAGGAAGAAGAAGCAGAGCCTGCTGTCCTCCAGAAGAAAAAAACACTACCAGCCAACTTTGCATCATCTGTGAACTTCCTGGGCGTGTACTCTATCACTTTGTCCAGATCACTGAGCAAGATATTAAACAGGACTGGGCCCAAGACTGAGCCTTGGGGACCAGCTGGATGAACTCTATTTCCCACCACTCTGTGGGCCTGGCCATCACCCAGTTTGTCACCCAGCAAACAGCCCACCCATGCAAACCATAAGCAGACAGTTTCTTCAGGAGAATAATGTGAGACTCATTGCAAAAAGGATCAGGGAGATGCCTAGGAAGAGTCTCAGGTGAATCCAGGAGACTATAGTGGAGGAAGGACGCGAGGAAGAAGAAGGCGTTCTTAAAGTAGCACCCTGGCAGCAGCCCTGAAAGGGCGCATAACACACGGCGTCTCGCTGCCCTCCGTTCTACATACTCGCAGCTCCCTCTGCCGACTTGCAAAAGTTGCTACCAGAGCAGAGGCGGCCAGATTGAAGAGGCAGTGCCTAGGTTCACCTTCTCCTTACTGCACGTAAGCCACGTCCAGCTCCTCGCTGCACTCTGGATTTCCCTTCTCCGCGGCACTTACAGTGGTGCTGTGTGCAACTCGGCGCCTAGAAGCGACCGCCAATGCTTTCACAGCGGGCTGCAAGGGAACCAAGGAGCAGCACAAGCAGCAGTGCTTCAGCTTGCTCCTTCCGACTGCTAAGGGCACTTGGGAAGGCAAGCGAGAGTCAACCACCTTCCTCTCCTAGTAGCCTGTAACGTGGTGCACACAAGCACGGGACTAGTGCCGCTTCGTTCACCGCCCTCGCCCAAGCGTGGAGCCGCTTTCACTGGCCGGCGGCCAGAAGCCGCTGCAAGGGCGCCACACAACCACAAGTGCGCCGGCAGCCAAGAGCTAGAGAACGCTGCTTCTGCCCAAGTCCGCCTAGGGCGTGCACCTTTGTTCTCAGAGCTCCGTGCAACAGTCTGCCTCTCTCGCAGTTCGAATGGAAAACGAAAGCTTTTCGCCTACCCCCTTCACAGAGATCCGTTGCCAGGACGAGAATGTCATGTGGCCGGAGCTCGCCCCCGCCGCGAGGAAGCTGCTATTAGGACCGCGTTGCAGGGACACGTCTCGCTTCTTGACTACGTGCTCAGCGCTCTCCGAATTCGCCGCTAGCTCCACGGTCCTTCTCAGCTGCGAGTAGCAGCGCTCGCAGTACACAGAGCTTCGCAAGGCCCGAAGAGCCGGAGGGAAGTATCGCACACGCAAATGTGCCAGGACAGAGACGTGTTCTACGTTGTCCCTTCTCGTCGTGCAGTTTGTGCCTCTGCTGCTTCTGCTGTTAGGAATCGCTCCTTGAAAGGCGAGCGAGAGCGTCCTTCCGGGTGCATTGCACTGAGTCGAGTGCTCGCTCGGGACTTTGCACTCGGGGCCAAGGCAAGAGGGCGTGCTTGCCCGCAGAACTGAGAACACGCTGTTGGGCAGAGCTGCAACTGACCGCTGGAGTTCAGCTCTCGCCGGACGGCAGAAGGCGAAGAACGAAGCCGCTTGCGAGCGGCGCAGTGCAGCGAAGAGCTCTCCGAATTCGCCGCTAGCTCCACGGTCCTTCTCAGCTGCGAGTAGCAGCGCTCGCAGTACACAGAGCTTCGCAAGGCCCGAAGAGCCGGAGGGAAGTATCGCACACGAAAATGTGCCAGGACAGAGACGTGTTCTACGTTGTCCCCTCTCGTCGTGCAGTTTGTGCCTCTGCTGCTTCTGCTGTTAGGAATCGCTCCTTGAAAGGCGAGCGAGAGCGTCCTTCCGGGTGCATTGCACTGAGTCGAGTGCTCGCTCGGGACTTTGCTCTCGGGGCCAAGGCAAGAGGGCGTGCTTGCCCGCAGAACTGAGAACACGCTGTTGGGCAGAGCTGCAACTGACCGCTGGAGTTCAGCTCTCGCCGGACGGCAGAAGGCGAAGAACGAAGCCGCTTGCGAGCGGCGCAGTGCAGCGAAGAGCTCTCCGAATTCGCCGCTAGCTCCACGGTCCTTCTCAGCTGCGAGTAGCAGCGCTCGCAGTACACAGAGCTTCGCAAGGCCCGAAGAGCCGGAGGGAAGTATCGCACACGAAAATGTGCCAGGACAGAGACGTGTTCTACGTTGTCCCCTCTCGTCGTGCAGTTTGTGCCTCTGCTGCTTCTGCTGTTAGGAATCGCTCCTTGAAAGGCGAGCGAGAGCGTCCTTCCGGGTGCATTGCACTGAGTCGAGTGCTCGCTCGGGACTTTGCTCTCGGGGCCAAGGCAAGAGGGCGTGCTTGCCCGCAGAACTGAGAACACGCTGTTGGGCAGAGCTGCAACTGACCGCTGGAGTTCAGCTCTCGCCGGACGGCAGAAGGCGAAGAACGAAGCCGCTTGCGAGCGGCGCAGTGCAGCGAAGAGCTCTCCGAATTCGCCGCTAGCTCCACGGTCCTTCTCAGCTGCGAGTAGCAGCGCTCGCAGTACACAGAGCTTCGCAAGGCCCGAAGAGCCGGAGGGAAGTATCGCACACGCAAATGTGCCAGGACAGAGACGTGTTCTACGTTGTCCCCTCTCGTCGTGCAGTTTGTGCCTCTGCTGCTTCTGCTGTTAGGAATCGCTCCTTGAAAGACGAGCGAGAGCGTCCTTCCGGGTGCATTGCACTGAGTCGAGAGCTCGCTCGGGACTTTGCTCTCGGGGCCAAGGCAAGAGGGCGTGCTTGCCCGCAGAACTGAGAACACGCTGTTGGGCAGAGCTGCAACTGACCGCTGGAGTTCAGCTCTCGCCGGACGGCAGAAGGCGAAGAACGAAGCCGCTTGCGAGCGGCGCAGTGCAGCGAAGAGCTCTCCGAATTCGCCGCTAGCTCCACGGTCCTTCTCAGCTGCGAGTAGCAGCGCTCGCAGTACACAGAGCTTCGCAAGGCCCGAAGAGCCGGAGGGAAGTATCGCACACGCAAATGTGCCAGGACAGAGACGTGTTCTACGTTGTCCCTTCTCGTCGTGCAGTTTGTGCCTCTGCTGCTTCTGCTGTTAGGAATCGCTCCTTGAAAGGCGAGCGAGAGCGTCCTTCCGGGTGCATTGCACTGAGTCGAGTGCTCGCTCGGGACTTTGCACTCGGGGCCAAGGCAAGAGGGCGTGCTTGCCCGCAGAACTGAGAACACGCTGTTGGGCAGAGCTGCAACTGACCGCTGGAGTTCAGCTCTCGCCGGACGGCAGAAGGCGAAGAACGAAGCCGCTTGCGAGCGGCGCAGTGCAGCGAAGAGCTCTCCGAATTCGCCGCTAGCTCCACGGTCCTTCTCAGCTGCGAGTAGCAGCGCTCGCAGTACACAGAGCTTCGCAAGGCCCGAAGAGCCGGAGGGAAGTATCGCACACGAAAATGTGCCAGGACAGAGACGTGTTCTACGTTGTCCCCTCTCGTCGTGCAGTTTGTGCCTCTGCTGCTTCTGCTGTTAGGAATCGCTCCTTGAAAGGCGAGCGAGAGCGTCCTTCCGGGTGCATTGCACTGAGTCGAGTGCTCGCTCGGGACTTTGCTCTCGGGGCCAAGGCAAGAGGGCGTGCTTGCCCGCAGAACTGAGAACACGCTGTTGGGCAGAGCTGCAACTGACCGCTGGAGTTCAGCTCTCGCCGGACGGCAGAAGGCGAAGAACGAAGCCGCTTGCGAGCGGCGCAGTGCAGCGAAGAGCTCTCCGAATTCGCCGCTAGCTCCACGGTCCTTCTCAGCTGCGAGTAGCAGCGCTCGCAGTACACAGAGCTTCGCAAGGCCCGAAGAGCCGGAGGGAAGTATCGCACACGAAAATGTGCCAGGACAGAGACGTGTTCTACGTTGTCCCCTCTCGTCGTGCAGTTTGTGCCTCTGCTGCTTCTGCTGTTAGGAATCGCTCCTTGAAAGGCGAGCGAGAGCGTCCTTCCGGGTGCATTGCACTGAGTCGAGTGCTCGCTCGGGACTTTGCTCTCGGGGCCAAGGCAAGAGGGCGTGCTTGCCCGCAGAACTGAGAACACGCTGTTGGGCAGAGCTGCAACTGACCGCTGGAGTTCAGCTCTCGCCGGACGGCAGAAGGCGAAGAACGAAGCCGCTTGCGAGCGGCGCAGTGCAGCGAAGAGCTCTCCGAATTCGCCGCTAGCTCCACGGTCCTTCTCAGCTGCGAGTAGCAGCGCTCGCAGTACACAGAGCTTCGCAAGGCCCGAAGAGCCGGAGGGAAGTATCGCACACGAAAATGTGCCAGGACAGAGACGTGTTCTACGTTGTCCCCTCTCGTCGTGCAGTTTGTGCCTCTGCTGCTTCTGCTGTTAGGAATCGCTCCTTGAAAGGCGAGCGAGAGCGTCCTTCCGGGTGCATTGCACTGAGTCGAGTGCTCGCTCGGGACTTTGCTCTCGGGGCCAAGGCAAGAGGGCGTGCTTGCCCGCAGAACTGAGAACACGCTGTTGGGCAGAGCTGCAACTGACCGCTGGAGTTCAGCTCTCGCCGGACGGCAGAAGGCGAAGAACGAAGCCGCTTGCGAGCGGCGCAGTGCAGCGAAGAGCTCTCCGAATTCGCCGCTAGCTCCACGGTCCTTCTCAGCTGCGAGTAGCAGCGCTCGCAGTACACAGAGCTTCGCAAGGCCCGAAGACCCGGAGGGAAGTATCGCACACGCAAATGTGCCAGGACAGAGACGTGTTCTACGTTGTCCCTTCTCGTCGTGCAGTTTGTGCCTCTGCTGCTTCTGCTGTTAGGAATCGCTCCTTGAAAGGCGAGCGAGAGCGTCCTTCCGGGTGCATTGCACTGAGTCGAGTGCTCGCTCGGGACTTTGCACTCGGGGCCAAGGCAAGAGGGCGTGCTTGCCCGCAGAACTGAGAACACGCTGTTGGGCAGAGCTGCAACTGACCGCTGGAGTTCAGCTCTCGCCGGACGGCAGAAGGCGAAGAACGAAGCCGCTTGCGAGCGGCGCAGTGCAGCGAAGAGCTCTCCGAATTCGCCGCTAGCTCCACGGTCCTTCTCAGCTGCGAGTAGCAGCGCTCGCAGTACACAGAGCTTCGCAAGGCCCGAAGAGCCGGAGGGAAGTATCGCACACGAAAATGTGCCAGGACAGAGACGTGTTCTACGTTGTCCCCTCTCGTCGTGCAGTTTGTGCCTCTGCTGCTTCTGCTGTTAGGAATCGCTCCTTGAAAGGCGAGCGAGAGCGTCCTTCCGGGTGCATTGCACTGAGTCGAGTGCTCGCTCGGGACTTTGCTCTCGGGGCCAAGGCAAGAGGGCGTGCTTGCCCGCAGAACTGAGAACACGCTGTTGGGCAGAGCTGCAACTGACCGCTGGAGTTCAGCTCTCGCCGGACGGCAGAAGGCGAAGAACGAAGCCGCTTGCGAGCGGCGCAGTGCAGCGAAGAGCTCTCCGAATTCGCCGCTAGCTCCACGGTCCTTCTCAGCTGCGAGTAGCAGCGCTCGCAGTACACAGAGCTTCGCAAGGCCCGAAGAGCCGGAGGGAAGTATCGCACACGCAAATGTGCCAGGACAGAGACGTGTTCTACGTTGTCCCCTCTCGTCGTGCAGTTTGTGCCTCTGCTGCTTCTGCTGTTAGGAATCGCTCCTTGAAAGGCGAGCGAGAGCGTCCTTCCGGGTGCATTGCACTGAGTCGAGTGCTCGCTCGGGACTTTGCTCTCGGGGCCAAGGCAAGAGGGCGTGCTTGCCCGCAGAACTGAGAACACGCTGTTGGGCAGAGCTGCAACTGACCGCTGGAGTTCAGCTCTCGCCGGACGGCAGAAGGCGAAGAACGAAGCCGCTTGCGAGCGGCGCAGTGCAGCGAAGAGCTCTCCGAATTCGCCGCTAGCTCCACGGTCCTTCTCAGCTGCGAGTAGCAGCGCTCGCAGTACACAGAGCTTCGCAAGGCCCGAAGAGCCGGAGGGAAGTATCGCACACGAAAATGTGCCAGGACAGAGACGTGTTCTACGTTGTCCCCTCTCGTCGTGCAGTTTGTGCCTCTGCTGCTTCTGCTGTTAGGAATCGCTCCTTGAAAGGCGAGCGAGAGCGTCCTTCCGGGTGCATTGCACTGAGTCGAGTGCTCGCTCGGGACTTTGCTCTCGGGGCCAAGGCAAGAGGGCGTGCTTGCCCGCAGAACTGAGAACACGCTGTTGGGCAGAGCTGCAACTGACCGCTGGAGTTCAGCTCTCGCCGGACGGCAGAAGGCGAAGAACGAAGCCGCTTGCGAGCGGCGCAGTGCAGCGAAGAGCTCTCCGAATTCGCCGCTAGCTCCACGGTCCTTCTCAGCTGCGAGTAGCAGCGCTCGCAGTACACAGAGCTTCGCAAGGCCCGAAGAGCCGGAGGGAAGTATCGCACACGCAAATGTGCCAGGACAGAGACGTGTTCTACGTTGTCCCCTCTCGTCGTGCAGTTTGTGCCTCTGCTGCTTCTGCTGTTAGGAATCGCTCCTTGAAAGGCGAGCGAGAGCGTCCTTCCGGGTGCATTGCACTGAGTCGAGTGCTCGCTCGGGACTTTGCACTCGGGGCCAAGGCAAGAGGGCGTGCTTGCCCGCAGAACTGAGAACACGCTGTTGGGCAGAGCTGCAACTGACCGCTGGAGTTCAGCTCTCGCCGGACGGCAGAAGGCGAAGAACGAAGCCGCTTGCGAGCGGCGCAGTGCAGCGAAGAGCTCTCCGAATTCGCCGCTAGCTCCACGGTCCTTCTCAGCTGCGAGTAGCAGCGCTCGCAGTACACAGAGCTTCGCAAGGCCCGAAGAGCCGGAGGGAAGTATCGCACACGAAAATGTGCCAGGACAGAGACGTGTTCTACGTTGTCCCCTCTCGTCGTGCAGTTTGTGCCTCTGCTGCTTCTGCTGTTAGGAATCGCTCCTTGAAAGGCGAGCGAGAGCGTCCTTCCGGGTGCATTGCACTGAGTCGAGTGCTCGCTCGGGACTTTGCACTCGGGGCCAAGGCAAGAGGGCGTGCTTGCCCGCAGAACTGAGAACACGCTGTTGGGCAGAGCTGCAACTGACCGCTGGAGTTCAGCTCTCGCCGGACGGCAGAAGGCGAAGAACGAAGCCGCTTGCGAGCGGCGCAGTGCAGCGAAGAGCTCTCCGAATTCGCCGCTAGCTCCACGGTCCTTCTCAGCTGCGAGTAGCAGCGCTCGCAGTACACAGAGCTTCGCAAGGCCCGAAGAGCCGGAGGGAAGTATCGCACACGCAAATGTGCCAGGACAGAGACGTGTTCTACGTTGTCCCTTCTCGTCGTGCAGTTTGTGCCTCTGCTGCTTCTGCTGTTAGGAATCGCTCCTTGAAAGGCGAGCGAGAGCGTCCTTCCGGGTGCATTGCACTGAGTCGAGTGCTCGCTCGGGACTTTGCACTCGGGGCCAAGGCAAGAGGGCGTGCTTGCCCGCAGAACTGAGAACACGCTGTTGGGCAGAGCTGCAACTGACCGCTGGAGTTCAGCTCTCGCCGGACGGCAGAAGGCGAAGAACGAAGCCGCTTGCGAGCGGCGCAGTGCAGCGAAGAGCTCTCCGAATTCGCCGCTAGCTCCACGGTCCTTCTCAGCTGCGAGTAGCAGCGCTCGCAGTACACAGAGCTTCGCAAGGCCCGAAGAGCCGGAGGGAAGTATCGCACACGCAAATGTGCCAGGACAGAGACGTGTTCTACGTTGTCCCCTCTCGTCGTGCAGTTTGTGCCTCTGCTGCTTCTGCTGTTAGGAATCGCTCCTTGAAAGGCGAGCGAGAGCGTCCTTCCGGGGTGCATTGCACTGAGTCGAGTGCTCGCTCGGGACTTTGCTCTCGGGGCCAAGGCAAGAGGGCGTGCTTGCCCGCAGAACTGAGAACACGCTGTTGGGCAGAGCTGCAACTGACCGCTGGAGTTCAGCTCTCGCCGGACGGCAGAAGGCGAAGAACGAAGCCGCTTGCGAGCGGCGCAGTGCAGCGAAGAGCTCTCCGAATTCGCCGCTAGCTCCACGGTCCTTCTCAGCTGCGAGTAGCAGCGCTCGCAGTACACAGAGCTTCGCAAGGCCCGAAGAGCCGGAGGGAAGTATCGCACACGCAAATGTGCCAGGACAGAGACGTGTTCTACGTTGTCCCCTCTCGTCGTGTAGTTTGTGCCTCTGCTGCTTCTGCTGTTAGGAATCGCTCCTTGAAAGGCGAGCGAGAGCGTCCTTCCGGGTGCATTGCACTGAGTCGAGTGCTCGCTCGGGACTTTGCTCTCGGGGCCAAGGCAAGAGGGCGTGCTTGCCCGCAGAACTGAGAACACGCTGTTGGGCAGAGCTGCAACTGACCGCTGGAGTTCAGCTCTCGCCGGACGGCAGAAGGCGAAGAACGAAGCCGCTTGCGAGCGGCGCAGTGCAGCGAAGAGCTCTCCGAATTCGCCGCTAGCTCCACGGTCCTTCTCAGCTGCGAGTAGCAGCGCTCGCAGTACACAGAGCTTCGCAAGGGCCCGAAGAGCCGGAGGGAAGTATCGCACACGCAAATGTGCCAGGACAGAGACGTGTTCTACGTTGTCCCCCTCTCGTCGTGCAGTTTGTGCCTCTGCTGCTTCTGCTGTTAGGAATCGCTCCTTGAAAGGCGAGCGAGAGCGTCCTTCCGGGTGCATTGCACTGAGTCGAGTGCTCGCTCGGGACTTTGCTCTCGGGGCCAAGGCAAGAGGGCGTGCTTGCCCGCAGAACTGAGAACACGCTGTTGGGCAGAGCTGCAACTGACCGCTGGAGTTCAGCTCTCGCCGGACGGCAGAAGGCGAAGAACGAAGCCGCTTGCGAGCGGCGCAGTGCAGCGAAGAGCTCTCCGAATTCGCCGCTAGCTCCACGGA
>NW_028276744.1:0-59597 GCF_052056855.1 Sturnus vulgaris | reverse complement strand
CTCTTCGGGGCCTTGCGAAGCTCCGTGTACCTGCGAGAGCAGCTACTCGCAGCTGAGAAGGACCGTGGAGCTAGCGGCGAATTCGGAGGAGCTCTTCGCTGCACTGCGCCGCTCGCAAGCGGCTTCGTTCTTCGCCTTCTGCCGTCCGGCGAGAGCTGAACTCCAGCGGTCAGTTGCAGCTCTGCCCAACAGCGTGTTCTCGGTTCTGCGGGCAAGCACGCCCTCTTGCCTTGGCCCCGAGAGCAAAGTCCCGAGCGAGCACTCGACTCAGTGCAATGCACCCGGAAGGACGCTCTCGCTCGCCTTTCAAGGAGCGATTCCTAACAGCAGAAGCAGCAGAGGCACAAACTGCACGACGAGAGGGGACAACGTAGAACACGTCTCTGTCCTGGCACATTTGCGTGGTGCGATACTCCTCCGGCTCTTCGGGCCTTGCGAAGCTCCGTGTACTGCGAGCGCTGCTACTCGCAGCTGAGAAGGACCGTGGAGCTAGCGGCGAATTCGGAGAGCTCTTCGCTGCACTGCGCCGCTCGCAAGCGGCTTCGTCTTCGCCTTCTGCCGTCCGGCGAGAGCTGAACTCCAGCGGTCAGTTGCAGCTCTGCCCAACAGCGTGTTTCTCGGTTCTGCGGGCAAGCACGCCCTCTTGCCTTGGCCCCGAGAGCAAAGTCCCCGAGCGAGCACTCGACTCAGTGCAATGCACCCGGAAGGACGCTCTCGCTCGCCTTTCAAGGAGCGATTCCTAACAGCAGAAGCAGCAGAGGCACAAACTGCACGACGAGAAGGGACAACGTAGAACACGTCTCGTCCTGGCACATTTGCGTGTGCGATACTTCCCTCCGGGTCTTCGGGCCTTGCGAAGCTCTGTGTACTGCGAGCGCTGCTACTCGCAGCTGAGAAGGACCGTGGAGCTAGCGGCGAATTCGGAGAGCTCTTCGCTGCACTGCGCCGCTCGCAAGCGGCTTCGTTCTTCGCCTTCTGCCGTCCGGCGAGAGCTGAACTCCAGCGGTCCGTTGCAGCTCTGCCCAACAGCGTGTTCTCGGTTCTGCGGGCAAGCACGCCCTCTTGCCTTGGCCCCGAGAGCAAAGTCCCGAGCGAGCACTCGACTCAGTGCAATGCACCCGGAAGGACGCTCTCGCT
Organism: Sturnus vulgaris; assembly: GCF_052056855.1. NCBI lineage: Eukaryota > Metazoa > Chordata > Aves > Passeriformes > Sturnidae > Sturnus > Sturnus vulgaris. Next base: position 58,460 of record NW_028276744.1, on the reverse strand, counting down.
CGGCCTTTCAAGGAGCGATTCCTAACAGCAGAAGCAGCAGAGGCACAAACTGCACGACGAGAGGGGACACCGTAGAACACGTCTCTGTCCTGGCACATTTGCGTGTGCGATACTTCCCTCCGGCTCTTCGGGCCTTGCGAAGCTCTGTGTACTGCGAGCGCTGCTACTCGCAGCTGAGAAGGACCGTGGAGCTAGCGGCGAATTCGGAGAGCTCTTCGCTGCACTGCGCCGCTCGCAAGCGGCTTCGTTCTTCGCCTTCTGCCGTCCGGCGAGAGCTGAACTCCAGCGGTCAGTTGCAGCTCTGCCCAACAGCGTGTTCTCGGTTCTGCGGGCAAGCACGCCCTCTTGCCTTGGCCCGAGAGCAAAGTCCCGAGCGAGCACTCGACTCAGTGCAATGCACCCGGAAGGACGCTCTCGCTCGCCTTTCAAGGAGCGATTCCTAACAGCAGAAGCAGCAGAGGCACAAACTGCACGACGAGAAGGGGACAACGTAGAACACGTCTCTGTCCTGGCACATTTGCGTGTGCGATACTTCCCTCCGGCTCTTCGGGCCTTGCGAAGCTCTGTGTACTGCGAGCGCTGCTACTCGCAGCTGAGAAGGACCGTGGAGCTAGCGGCGAATTCGGAGAGCTCTTCGCTGCACTGCGCCGCTCGCAAGCGGCTTCGTTCTTCGCCTTCTGCCGTCCGGCGAGAGCTGAACTCCAGCGGTCAGTTGCAGCTCTGCCCAACAGCGTGTTCTCGGTTCTGCGGGCAAGCACGCCCTCTTGCCTTGGCCCCGAGAGCAAAGTCCCGAGCGAGCACTCGACTCAGTGCAATGCACCCGGAAGGACGCTCTCGCTCGCCTTTCAAGGAGCGATTCCTAACAGCAGAAGCAGCAGAGGCACAAACTGCACGACGAGAGGGGACAACGTAGAACACGTCTCTGTCCTGGCACATTTGCGTGTGCGATACTTCCCTCCGGCTCTTCGGGCCTTGCGAAGCTCTGTGTACTGCGAGCGCTGCTACTCGCAGCTGAGAAGGACCGTGGAGCTAGCGGCGAATTCGGAGAGCTCTTCGCTGCACTGCGCCGCTCGCAAGCGGCCTTCGTTCTTCGCCTTCTGCCGTCCGGCGAGAGCTGAACTCCAGCGGTCAGTTGCAGCTCTGCCCAACAGCGTGTTCTCGGTTCTGCGGGCAAGCACGCCCTCTTGCCTTGGCCCCGAGAGCAAAGTCCCGAGCGAGCACTCGACTCAGTGCAATGCACCCGGAAGGACGCTCTCGCTCGCCTTTCAAGGAGCGATTCCTAACAGCAGAAGCAGCAGAGGCACAAACTGCACGACGAGAGGGGACAACGTAGAACACGTCTCTGTCCTGGCACATTTGCGTGTGCGATACTTCCCCTCCGGCTCTTCGGGCCTTGCGAAGCTCTGTGTACTGCGAGCGCTGCTACTCGCAGCTGAGAAGGACCGTGGAGCTAGCGGCGAATTCGGAGAGCTCTTCGCTGCACTGCGCCGCTCGCAAGCGGCTTCGTTCTTCGCCTTCTGCCGTCCGGCGAGAGCTGAACTCCAGCGGTCCGTTGCAGCTCTGCCCAACAGCGTGTTCTCGGTTCTGCGGGCAAGCACGCCCTCTTGCCTTGGCCCCGAGAGCAAAGTCCCGAGCGAGCACTCGACTCAGTGCAATGCACCCGGAAGGACGCTCTCGCTCGCCTTTCAAGGAGCGATTCCTAACAGCAGAAGCAGCAGAGGCACAAACTGCACGACGAGAGGGGACAACGTAGAACACGTCTCTGTCCTGCACATTTGCGTGTGCGATACTTCCCTCCGGCTCTTCGGGCCTTGCGAAGCTCTGTGTACTGCGAGCGCTGCTACTCGCAGCTGAGAAGGACCGTGGAGCTAGCGGCGAATTCGGAGAGCTCTTCGCTGCACTGCGCCGCTCGCAAGCGGCTTCGTTCTTCGCCTTCTGCCGTCCGGCGAGAGCTGAACTCCAGCGGTCAGTTGCAGCTCTGCCCAACAGCGTGTTCTCGGTTCTGCGGGCAAGCACGCCCTCTTGCCTTGGCCCCGAGAGCAAAGTCCCGAGCGAGCACTCGACTCAGTGCAATGCACCCGGAAGGACGCTCTCGCTCGCCTTTCAAGGAGCGATTCCTAACAGCAGAAGCAGCAGAGGCACAAACTGCACGACGAGAGGGGACACCGTAGAACACGTCTCTGTCCTGGCACATTTGCGTGTGCGATACTTCCCTCCGGCTCTTCGGGCCTTGCGAAGCTCCTGTGTACTGCGAGAGCTGCTACTCGCAGCTGAGAAGGACCGTGGAGCTAGCGGCGAATTCGGAGAGCTCTTCGCTGCACTGCGCCGCTCGCAAGCGGCTTCGTTCTTCGCCTTCTGCCGTCCGGCGAGAGCTGAACTCCAGCGGTCAGTTGCAGCTCTGCCCAACAGCGTGTTCTCGGTTCTGCGGGCAAGCACGCCCTCTTGCCTTGGCCCCGAGAGCAAAGTCCCGAGCGAGCACTCGACTCAGTGCAATGCACCCGGAAGGACGCTCTCGCTCGCCTTTCAAGGAGCGATTCCTAACAGCAGAAGCAGCAGAGGCACAAACTGCACGACGAGAGGGGACAACGTAGAACACGTCTCTGTCCTGGCACATTTGCGTGTGCGATACTTCCCTCCGGCTCTTCGGGCCTTGCGAAGCTCCGTGTACTGCGAGCGCTGCTACTCGCAGCTGAGAAGGACCGTGGAGCTAGCGGCGAATTCGGAGAGCTCTTCGCTGCACTGCGCCGCTCGCAAGCGGCTTCGTTCTTCGCCTTCTGCCGTCCGGCGAGAGCTGAACTCCAGCGGTCAGTTGCAGCTCTGCCCAACAGCGTGTTCTCGGTTCTGCGGGCAAGCACGCCCTCTTGCCTTGGCCCCGAGAGCAAAGTCCCGAGCGAGCACTCGACTCAGTGCAATGCACCCGGAAGGACGCTCTCGCTCGCCTTTCAAGGAGCGATTCCTAACAGCAGAAGCAGCAGAGGCACAAACTGCACGACGAGAGGGGACAACGTAGAACACGTCTCTGTCCTGGCACATTTGCGTGTGCGATACTTCCCTCCGGCTCTTCGGGCCTTGCGAAGCTCTGTGTACTGCGAGCGCTGCTACTCGCAGCTGAGAAGGACCGTGGAGCTAGCGGCGAATTCGGAGAGCTCTTCGCTGCACTGCGCCGCTCGCAAGCGGCTTCGTTCTTCGCCTTCTGCCGTCCGGCGAGAGCTGAACTCCAGCGGTCAGTTGCAGCTCTGCCCAACAGCGTGTTCTCGGTTCTGCGGGCAAGCACGCCCTCTTGCCTTGGCCCCGAGAGCAAAGTCCCGAGCGAGCACTCGACTCAGTGCAATGCACCCGGAAGGACGCTCTCGCTCGCCTTTCAAGGAGCGATTCCTAACAGCAGAAGCAGCAGAGGCACAAACTGCACGACGAGAGGGGACAACGTAGAACACGTCTCTGTCCTGGCACATTTTCGTGAGCGATACTTCCCTCCGGGTCTTCGGGCCTTGCGAAGCTCTGTGTACTGCGAGCGCTGCTACTCGCAGCTGAGAAGGACCGTGGAGCTAGCGGCGGAATTCGGAGAGCTCTTCGCTGCACTGCGCCGCTCGCAAGCGGCTTCGTTCTTCGCCTTCTGCCGTCCGGCGAGAGCTGAACTCCAGCGGTCAGTTGCAGCTCTGCCCAACAGCGTGTTCTCGGTTCTGCGGGCAAGCACGCCCTCTTGCCTTGGCCGCGAGAGCAAAGTCCCGAGCGAGCACTCGACTCAGTGCAATGCACCCGGAAGGACGCTCTCGCTCGCCTTTCAAGGAGCGATTCCTAACAGCAGAAGCAGCAGAGGCACAAACTGCACGACGAGAGGGGACACCGTAGAACACGTCTCTGTCCTGGCACATTTGCGTGTGCGATACTTCCCTCCGGCTCTTCGGGCCTTGCGAAGCTCTGTGTACTGCGAGAGCAGCTACTCGCAGCTTAGAAGGACCGTGGAGCTAGCGGCGAATTCGTAGAGCTCTTCGCTGCACTGCGCCGCTCGCAAGCGGCTTCGTTCTTCGCCTTCTGCCGTCCGGCGAGAGCTGAACTCCAGCGGTCAGTTGCAGCTCTGCCCAACAGCGTGTTCTCGGTTCTGCGGGCAAGCACGCCCTCTTGCCTTGGCCGCGAGAGCAAAGTCCCGAGCGAGCACTCGACTCAGTGCAATGCACCCGGAAGGACGCTCTCGCTCGCCTTTCAAGGAGCGATTCCTAACAGCAGAAGCAGCAGAGGCACAAACTGCACGACGAGAGGGGACAACGTAGAACACGTCTCTGTCCTGGCACATTTTCGTGTGCGATACTTCCCTCCGGGTCTTCGGGCCTTGCGAAGCTCTGTGTACTGCGAGCGCTGCTACTCGCAGCTGAGAAGGACCGTGGAGCTAGCGGCGAATTCGGAGAGCTCTTCGCTGCACTGCGCCGCTCGCAAGCGCCTTCGTTCTTCGCCTTCTGCCGTCCGGCGAGAGCTGAACTCCAGCGGTCAGTTGCAGCTCTGCCCAACAGCGTGTCTCGGTTCTGCGGGCAAGCACGCCCTCTTGCCTTGGCCCCGAGAGCAAAGTCCCGAGCGAGCACTCGACTCAGTGCAATGCACCCGGAAGGACGCTCTCGCTCGCCTTTCAAGGAGCGATTCCTAACAGCAGAAGCAACAGAGGCACAAACTGCACGACGAGAGGGGACACCGTAGAACACGTCTCTGTCCTGGCACATTTGCGTGTGCGATACTTCCCTCCGGCTCTTCGGGCCTTGCGAAGCTCGTGTACTGCGAGAGCAGCTACTCGCAGCTTAGAAGGACCGTGGAGCTAGCGGCGAATTCGGAGAGCTCTTCGCTGCACTGCGCCGCTCGCAAGCGGCTTCGTTCTTCGCCTTCTGCCGTCCGGCGAGAGCTGAACTCCAGCGGTCAGTTGCAGCTCTGCCCAACAGCGTGTTCTCGGTTCTGCGGGCAAGCACGCCCTCTTGCCTGGCCCCGAGAGCAAAGTCCCGAGCGAGCACTCGACTCAGTGCAATGCACCCGGAAGGACGCTCTCGCTCGCCTTTCAAAGAGCGATTCCTAACAGCAGAAGCAGCAGAGGCACAAACTGCACGACGAGAGGGGACAACGTAGAACACGTCTCTGTCCTGGCACATTTGCGTGTGCGATACTTCCCTCCGGGTCTTCGGGCCTTGCGAAGCTCCGTGTACTGCGAGCGCTGCTACTCGCAGCTGAGAAGGACCGTGGAGCTAGCGGCGAATTCGGAGAGCTCTTCGCTGCACTGCGCCGCTCGCAAGCGGCTTCGTTCTTCGCCTTCTGCCGTCCGGCGAGAGCTGAACTCCAGCGGTCCGTTGCAGCTCTGCCCAACAGCGTGTTCTCGGTTCTGCGGGCAAGCACGCCCTCTTGCCTTGGCCCGAGAGCAAAGTCCCGAGCGAGCACTCGACTCAGTGCAATGCACCCGGAAGGACGCTCTCGCTCGCCTTTCAAGGAGCGATTCCTAACAGCAGAAGCAGCAGAGGCACAAACTGCACGACGAGAGGGGACAACGTAGAACACGTCTCTGTCTTGGCACATTTGCGTGTGCGATACTTCCCTCCGGCTCTTCGGGCCTTGCGAAGCTCTGTGTACTGCGAGCGCTGCTACTCGCAGCTGAGAAGGACCGTGGAGCTAGCGGCGAATTCGGAGAGCTCTTCGCTGCACTGCGCCGCTCGCAAGCGGCTTCGTTCTTCGCCTTCTGCCGTCCGGCGAGAGCTGAACTCCAGCGGTCCGTTGCAGCTCTGCCCAACAGCGTGTTCTCGGTTCTGCGGGCAAGCACGCCCTCTTGCCTTGGCCCCGAGAGCAAAGTCCCGAGCGAGCACTCGACTCAGTGCAATGCACCCGGAAGGACGCTCTCGCTCGCCTTTCAAGGAGCGATTCCTAACAGCAGAAGCAGCAGAGGCACAAACTGCATGACGAGAAGGGACAACGTAGAACACGTCTCTGTCCTGGCACATTTTCGTGTGCGATACTTCCCTCCGGGTCTTCGGGCCTTGCGAAGCTCTGTGTACTGCGAGCGCTGCTACTCGCAGCTGAGAAGGACCGTGGAGCTAGCGGCGATCGGAGAGCTCTTCGCTGCACTGCGCCGCTCGCAAGCGGCTTCGTTCTTCGCCTTCTGCCGTCCGGCGAGAGCTGAACTCCAGCGGTCAGTTGCAGCTCTGCCCAACAGCGTGTTCTCAGTTCTGCGGGCAAGCACGCCCTCTTGCCTTGGCCCCGAGAGCAAAGTCCCGAGCGAGCACTCGACTCAGTGCAATGCACCCGGAAGGACGCTCTCGCTCGCCTTTCAAGGAGCGATTCCTAACAGCAGAAGCAGCAGAGGCACAAACTGCATGACGAGAAGGGACAACGTAGAACACGTCTCTGTCCTGGCACATTTTCGTGTGCGATACTTCCCTCCGGGTCTTCGGGCCTTGCGAAGCTCTGTGTACTGCGAGCGCTGCTACTCGCAGCTGAGAAGGACCGTGGAGGCTAGCGGCGAATTCGGAGAGCTCTTCGCTGCACTGCGCCGCTCGCAAGCGGCTTCGTTCTTCGCCTTCTGCCGTCCGGCGAGAGCTGAACTCCAGCGGTCAGGTGCAGCTCTGCCCAACAGCGTGTTCTCAGTTCTGCGGGCAAGCACGCCCTCTTGCCTTGGCCCCGAGAGCAAAGTCCCGAGCGAGCACTCGACTCAGTGCAATGCACCCGGAAGGACGCTCTCGCTCGTCTTTCAAGGAGCGATTCCTAACAGCAGAAGCAGCAGAGGCACAAACTGCATGACGAGAAGGGACAACGTAGAACGCGTCTCTGTCCTGGCACATTTTCGTGTGCGATACTTCCCTCCGGGTCTTCGGGCCTTGCGAAGCTCTGTGTACTGCGAGCGCTGCTACTCGCAGCTGAGAAGGACCGTGGAGCTAGCGGCGAATTCGGAGAGCTCTTCGCTGCACTGCGCCGCTCGCAAGCGGCTTCGTTCTTCGCCTTCTGCCGTCCGGCGAGAGCTGAACTCCAGCGGTCAGTGCAGCTCTGCCCAACAGCGTGTTCTCAGTTCTGCGGGCAAGCACGCCCTCTTGCCTTGGCCCCGAGTGCAAAGTCCCGAGCGAGCACTCGACTCAGTGCAATGCACCCGAAGGACGCTCTCGCTCGCCTTCAAGGAGCGATTCCTAACAGCAGAAGCAGCAGAGGCACAAACTGCATGACGAGAAGGGACAACGTAGAACGCGTCTCTGTCCTGGCACATTTTCGTGTGCGATACTTCCCTCCGGCTCTTCGGGCCTTGCGAAGCTCTGTGTACTGCGAGCGCTGCTACTCGCAGCTGAGAAGGACCGTGGAGCTAGCGGCGAATTCGGAGAGCTCTTCGCTGCACTGCGCCGCTCGCAAGCGGCTTCGTTCTTCGCCTTCTGCCGTCCGGCGAGAGCTGAACTCCAGCGGTCAGTTGCAGCTCTGCCCAACAGCGTGTTCTCGGTTCTGCGGGCAAGCACGCCCTCTTGCCTTGGCCGCGAGAGCAAAGTCCCGAGCGAGCACTCGACTCAGTGCAATGCACCCGGAAGGACGCTCTCGCTCGCCTTTCAAGGAGCGATTCCTAACAGCAGAAGCAGCAGAGGCACAAACTGCACGACGAGAGGGGACAACGTAGAACACGTCTCTGTCCTGGCACATTTGCGTGTGCGATACTTCCCTCCGGCTCTTCGGGCCTTGCGAAGCTCTGTGTACTGCGAGCGCTGCTACTCGCAGCTGAGAAGGACCGTGGAGCTAGCGGCGAATTCGGAGAGCTCTTCGTTGCACTGCGCCGCTCGCAAGCGGCTTCGTTCTTCGCCTTCTGCCGTCCGGCGAGAGCTGAACTCCAGCGGTCAGTTGCAGCTCTGCCCAACAGCGTGTTCTCGGTTCTGCGGGCAAGCACGCCCTCTTGCCTTGGCCCCGAGAGCAAAGTCCCGAGGCGAGCACTCGACTCAGTGCAATGCACCCGGAAGGACGCTCTCGCTCGCCTTTCAAGGAGCGATTCCTAACAGCAGAAGCAGCAGAGGCACAAACTGCACGACGAGAGGGGACAACGTAGAACACGTCTCTGTCCTGGCACATTTGCGTGTGCGATACTTCCCTCCGGCTCTTCGGGCCTTGCGAAGCTCTGTGTACTGCGAGCGCTGCTACTCGCAGCTGAGAAGGACCGTGGAGCTAGAGGCGAATTCGGAGAGCGCTGAGCACGTAGTCAAGAAGCGAGACGTGTCCCTGCAACGCGGTCCTAATAGCAGCTTCCTCGCGGCGGGGGGCGAGCTCCGCCACAAGACATTCTCGTCCTGGCAACGGATCTCTGTGAAGGGGGTAGGCGAAAAGCTTTCGTTTTCCATTCGAACTGCGAGAGAGGCAGACTGTTGCACGGAGCTCTGAGAACAAAGGTGCACGCCCTAGGCGGACTTGGGCAGAAGCAGCGTTCTCTAGCTCTTGGCTGCCGGCGCACTTGTGGTTGTGTGGCGCCCTTGCAGCGGCTTCTGGCCGCCGGCCAGTGAAAGCGGCTCCACGCTTGGGCGAGGGCGGTGAACGAAGCGGCACTAGTCCCGTGCTTGTGTGCACCACGTTACAGGCTACTAGGAGAGGAAGGTGGTTGACTCTCGCTTGCCTTCCCAAGTGCCCTTAGCAGTCGGAAGGAGCAAGCTGAAGCACTGCTGCTTGTGCTGCTCCTTGGTTCCCTTGCAGCCCGCTGTGAAAGCATTGGCGGTCGCTTCTAGGCGCCGAGTTGCACACAGCACCACTGTAAGTGCCGCGGAGAAGGGAAATCCAGAGTGCAGCGAGGAGCTGGACGTGGCTTACGTGCAGTAAGGAGAAGGTGAACCTAGGCACTGCCTCTTCAATCTGGCCGCCTCTGCTCTGGTAGCAACTTTTGCAAGTCGGCAGAGGGAGCTGCGAGTATGTAGAACGGAGGGCAGCGAGACGCCGTGTGTTATGCGCCCTTTCAGGGCTGCTGCCAGGGTGCTACTTTAAGAACGCCTTCTTCTTCCTCGCGTCCTTCCTCCACTATAGTCTCCTGGATTCACCTGAGACTCTTCCTAGGCATCTCCCTGATCCTTTTTGCAATGAGTCTCACATCATTCTCCTGAAGAAACTGTCTGCTTATGGTTTGCATGGGTGGGCTGTTTGCTGGGTGACAAACTGGGTGATGGCCAGGCCCACAGAGTGGTGGGAAATAGAGTTCATCCAGCTGGTCCCCAAGGCTCAGTCTTGGGCCCAGTCCTGTTTAATATCTTGCTCAGTGTTCTGGACAAGGGCATAGAGTACACGCCCAGGAAGTTCACAGATGATGCAAAATTGGCTGGTAGTGTTTTTTTCTTCTGGAGGACAGCAGGCTCTGCTTCTTCTTCCTCCTGTTCTGAGGTCGCTGCTCCCTCTTCATCCCTCATTAAGTGTGCTGATTTTGTCACTTGGATGAGAAAACAAACAATTTTAGCAACAATACTAGTGGCAGGGTACAAGAAAGGAAGAGTTCACACGAATCCCCCCCCCCCCCCCCCCCCGCCCAACAACAGAAAATACCTGATGGCTCCTCTGCCCAGCTTACTGACTACACCGGAACCCATTGTCCCCCAAAGATACTCCCTTCTCCCTTCCCCCAGCCATGATGTGAGATGGAATAGAATAACTAAGATTAAGATTCTCCCTATGGAACTCCATCATACTTCGATTCTGGGAAAAAAAATTTCTTGAAGTTCTATCATTTCAGATCATTTGAATTTGAATTTGCATACTAAAAAGTCTAGCCAGAAACTCATGACAATATTAATAGCCCATTCTAGAATGTCCGAGATGATAGACACTTCTTTCAAGAGAATGTGATACCTCACGTGACTTCTCCAGAATTTAAATGAACAGCGGGAGTAGTCTACAAGATTCTTGCTGCCATCTGGATTTCCTGGTATTTGGCTGGTCTATGTAAACCAACCAGCTATTCAGCAGAGGGAATATTAGTGTGATACTTGATGGTATGTGAGATGGAACACAGTAATTTATGGCTTTTTGCATAGTGATGAAGCTGTAAAGAAAGCTCCGTAATGCTCAGACAAGGAGGCTGCTGGACTTCAAGCAGCAAAGGCCCAAAACGAACCAGTGAAAAGGTGTCATTGAAAAAAAAAAAAAAAGCCAGGTGGGGAGCAAAGTGATACTTAAGGGCAGTTTACTGAAAGAGGGAATCTAGTGAAAAAAAAAGTCCAAGAGTGAAGGAATAACAGAGAAAATGAAACTAAGGAAGGAAATCAATCTCAGCTAATCATTTCAGAAGCTAACAAGTTGTCATTGCAATGATGCATAAAGTGAGAAAAAATAAATATGTCTGCGCCAAAATCTGAAATATGAACTTTACTGCATTCTGTCTTCCACGGAATCATACAACAGTCTGTGATTAAAGATCATGTAGTCCAACTTCCTTGCCAGGTAGATCTTACAGTAGATCAAATTGCTCAAGACTAGCCAAACTGATAAGGAGCACTCTCAATGATGGGGCATCCACAACTTCTCTGGAACACCCGTTTGAGTGTCTCACCAGCTTCATTGTAGAAAAGTTTTTCCTTTTAGCCAATCTAAACCTAGTCTCAGTTTGAAAGCATGGCCCCTTATCCTGTCTCTGCAAACTTTCCTAAAAAGTCTTTCTCCATTTGTCTTATACCCTCTTTACATATTCAAAGGCCACAATACTGTCTCTCCAGAAACCTCTCTTCTCCAGGCTAAAAGATCCTACTTTTCACAAGAACCAGGTCATAAACTGAGATGGAAGACATCTCAGGAGATCAGATCATCCAACAGCTCAGCGTAAGAATAGCTCTGAAGTCAGATCAACTAGCTTAGGGCTGTGTCTGTTTGAATTTTGAAAATTAGCAGGACTTGAAATGCTTCAAGGAAGAGAACTCTGGGTGGCTCCAGAAACAGCCTGAGAAACTCGAGCAAACTCGAAACCTCAGAAACTACCACTGCTTTCTCTCCCTCAGCCCAAGCAGTCCCAAAGAAGAAGTGTTCCCAGCAGGCTGGGATAGCACACATATACACTACATATACGTGACAGGCATCGCCAGCAGCCACATCCTGCTCCTTTCTGTGGCTGGCAAGAGTGAGACTGGATGTTTACATGTGGGCAACCTGGGTCCCTCCAGCAGCTCACACACTCAGCCTGCCCAGTGACCCCACTGAATTCCAGTATTAGCAGTGTGCCAAGGCCACAGCACTATTCTGCTTGCTGGCACAGACCATCACACGCCTCCTAAATCAGTCAGGACTCCCCTGGTCCCACAGCCAGCACCCCACTTGCCCTCCGCCAGGCCACTGCCATTGTTCACCAACTTCTCCACTTTGATCTTTGCTGGTGCTCTCAACACTGGCACACCCAGATGTTCTGCAGCTGTTGTCTCCTGGTGGAAAGGACTTGTAAAGCCATGTTTCCTAACAGGACTTCCACAACCTTTCAAAGCAACCTTTACTGGGGTATGAACAATCTCATTCAAATGTCAACATTTCTTTTCCCGTATGTGAAATCAGAATTTCCTTCTTCCGGGCATGCCCAAAACAAGGCACAAACTACATTGTGCCTTCTGTTTCACATGCTGACTCGTTTGTAAACAATGCTAGGAGAATACCTGTTTTGATCCAAGCTAATCTCTGGCCCTTATAGTGCTTTCGGTAGTTAGTTTTGCTTTGTTATTTACTTGATGTCCCATTGAATTGTTGAATCATAAACAGACTACCTGTCTGTATAGCAGCATAGCAGTGATGAATAAATGCAAGAGAAGGAGCAAGGTGATTGTTTGCTAGACTCTTCCTAGAAACTGAGAAATCTGTTACTTAATGCTGACCACAGCAGATGGAGGAAGCATCCTACATGATGTCAAAGCAATGAAGCTGTAATCACTTTTATGATTACAGTCAAGGCACTGCTTTTGCCACCATAAGTGGAGTGCAGGGAATCTTAAAAGACGACACTCTAACTGTTGTCCATGCTCACTGAGAAAATAATGCTTTTACAGCAGAGCAGGTCTCACCGCAGCTAAATCATGGCTTCAACTGTACACCGCCTTCAAAAAGCCCACAAAAACACAAATGAAAGGATTTGGAACCCAAGGGAATCTCGGATTGTGACATCAGCTCACTCTGGATTCTTTCCAAATTCTCAATTCCATTTTCTTCCGAGCCAATTTTCCCATCTAACTTGAGATGTAATTTATGGATTTCCAACACATCTAGTTACCTTAGAATTAGATTGCCACTAGCCAAAAAGACAGAAACAAGCAGTTAAGTGAAGACTGAAACCATGGGTGTTTAGAACAGCAAAACTTGGGCGAAACTATTCTTAAGAAAACCAAAACTTTTAGGACTTACCCATGTATTTTTGGAGGTGGAAAAAGTTTTACATCGAAAAGTCCCTAGGGAACTCTTTTCAGTGCCTGGAGAGCCGCTGTCGCTCGCCTTTCAAGGACCTATTCGTCACAGCAGAGGCAGCAGAGCACAAGATGGCCGACGAGAAGGGGCAGTGTAGAACTCTCTGTCTGTCTGTGTCTCTACTCAGTGTAGAACGTCTCTATCCTGGCACATTTTCGAGTGCGATACTTCCCTCCGGGTCTTCGGTCCTTGCGAAGCTCTATGTACTGTGAGTGCTGCTACTTGCAGCTGAGAAAGACCGTGGAGCTAGCGGCGAATTCGGAGAGCGCTGAGCACGTAGTCAAGAAGCGAGACGTGTCCCTGCAACGCGGTGCTAATAGCAGCTTCCTCGCGGCGGGGGGGAGCTCCGGCCACAAGGCATTCTCGTCCTGGCAACGGATCTCTGTGAAGGGGGTAGGCGAAAAGCTTTCGTTTTCCATTCGAACTGCGAGAGAGGCAGACTGTTGCACGGAGCTCTGAGAACAAAGGTGCACGCCCTAGGCGGGCTTGGGCAGAAGCAGCGTTCTCTAGCTCTTGGCTGCCGGCGCACTTGTGGTTGTGTGGCGCCCTTGCAGCGGCTTCTGGCCGCCGGCAAGTGAAAGCAGCGCCAGGCGTGGGCGAGGGCGGTGAACGAAGCAGCACTCGTCCCGTGCTTGTGTGCACCACGTTACAGGCTACTAGGAGAGGAAGGTGGTTGACTCTCGCTTGCCCTCCCAAGTGCCCTTAGCAGTCGGAAGGAGCAAGCTGAAGCACTGCTGCTTGTGCTGCTCCTTGGTTCCCTTGCAGCCCGCTGTGAAAGCATTGGCGGTCGCTTCTAGGCGCCGAGTTGCACACAGCACCACGGTAAGTGCCGCGGAGAAGGGAAATCCAGAGTGCAGCGAGGAGCTGGACGTGGCTTACGTGCAGTAAGGAGAAGGTGAACCTAGGCACTGCCTCTTCAATCTGGCCGCCTCTGCTCTGGTAACAACTTTCGCAAGTCGGCAGAGGGAGCTGCGAGTATGTAGAACGGAGGGCAGCGAGACGCCGTGTGTTATGCGCCCTTTCAGGGCTGCTGCCAGGGGGCTAGTTTAAGTACGCTTTTTTCTTCCTCGCGTCCTTCTCGCTTCGCTCTAGCTGCATGGAGTACAGTACAGCGAAGGAGTGAGGAGGGGCAGTGCCGCAGCTTTGGCCCTGGCGTGCAACGGCTGTGTGCTGCTTTTCCAAGCAGAAAGACCACTGAGAAGTGAAAGCGATAGTGAAGGAGCTCTTTGACTGCTCGTGTGCTCTTCGCTGCACTGCGCCGCTGGCAAGCGGCTTCGTTCTTCGCCTTCTGCCGTCCGGCGAGAGCTGAACTCCAGCGGTCAGTTGCAGCTCTGCCCAACAGCGTGTTCTCGGTTCTGCGGGCAAGCACGCCCTCTTGCCTTGGCCGCGAGAGCAAAGTCCCGAGCGAGCACTCGACTCAGTGCAATGCACCCGGAAGGACGCTCTCGCTCGCCTTTCAAGGAGCGATTCCTAACAGCAGAAGCAGCAGAGGCACAAACTGCACGACGAGAGGGGACAACGTAGAACACGTCTCTGTCCTGGCACATTTTCGTGTGCGATACTTCCCTCCGGCTCTTCGGGCCTTGCGAAGCTCTGTGTACTGCGAGCGCTGCTACTCGCAGCTGAGAAGGACCGTGGAGCTAGCGGCGAATTCGGAGAGCTCTTCGCTGCACTGCGCCGCTCGCAAGCGGCTTCGTTCTTCGCCTTCTGCCGTCCGGCGAGAGCTGAACTCCAGCGGTCAGTTGCAGCTCTGCCCAACAGCGTGTTCTCGGTTCTGCGGGCAAGCACGCCCTCTTGCCTTGGCCCCGAGAGCAAAGTCCCGAGCGAGCACTCGACTCAGTGCAATGCACCCGGAAGGACGCTCTCGCTCGCCTTTCAAGGAGCGATTCCTAACAGCAGAAGCAGCAGAGGCACAAACTGCACGACGAGAGGGGACAACGTAGAACACGTCTCTGTCCTGGCACATTTGCGTGTGCGATACTTCCCTCCGGCTCTTCGGGCCTTGCGAAGCTCTGTGTACTGCGAGCGCTGCTACTCGCAGCTGAGAAGGACCGTGGAGCTAGCGGCGAATTCGGAGAGCTCTTCGCTGCACTGCGCCGCTCGCAAGCGGCTTCGTTCTTCGCCTTCTGCCGTCCGGCGAGAGCTGAACTCCAGCGGTCAGTTGCAGCTCTGCCCAACAGCGTGTTCTCGGTTCTGGGGGAAGCACGCCCTCTTGCCTTGGCCCCGAGAGCAAAGTCCCGAGCGAGCACTCGACTCAGTGCAATGCACCCGGAAGGACGCTCTCGCTCGCCTTTCAAGGAGCGATTCCTAACAGCAGAAGCAGCAGAGGCACAAACTGCACGACGAGAGGGGACAACGTAGAACACGTCTCTGTCCTGGCACATTTGCGTGTGCGATACTTCCCTCCGGCTCTTCGGGCCTTGCGAAGCTCTGTGTACTGCGAGCGCTGCTACTCGCAGCTGAGAAGGACCGTGGAGCTAGCGGCGAATTCGGAGAGCTCTTCGCTGCACTGCGCCGCTCGCAAGCGGCTTCGTTCTTCGCCTTCTGCCGTCCGGCGAGAGCTGAACTCCAGCGGTCAGTTGCAGCTCTGCCCAACAGCGTGTTCTCGGTTCTGCGGGCAAGCACGCCCTCTTGCCTTGGCCCCGAGAGCAAAGTCCCGAGCGAGCACTCGACTCAGTGCAATGCACCCGGAAGGACGCTCTCGCTCGCCTTTCAAGGAGCGATTCCTAACAGCAGAAGCAGCAGAGGCACAAACTGCACGACGAGAAGGGACACCGTAGAACACGTCTCTGTCCTGGCACATTTGCGTGTGCGATACTTCCCTCCGGCTCTTCGGGCCTTGCGAAGCTCTGTGTACTGCGAGCGCTGCTACTCGCAGCTGAGAAGGACCGTGGAGCTAGCGGCGAATTCGGAGAGCTCTTCGCTGCACTGCGCCGCTCGCAAGCGGCTTCGTTCTTCGCCTTCTGCCGTCCGGCGAGAGCTGAACTCCAGCGGTCAGTTGCAGCTCTGCCCAACAGCGTGTTCTCGGTTCTGCGGGCAAGCACGCCCTCTTGCCTTGGCCCCGAGAGCAAAGTCCCGAGCGAGCACTCGACTCAGTGCAATGCACCCGGAAGGACGCTCTCGCTCGCCTTTCAAGTAGCGATTCCTAACAGCAGAAGCAGCAGAGGCACAAACTGCACGACGAGAGGGGACAACGTAGAACACGTCTCTGTCCTGGCACATTTGCGTGTGCGATACTTCCCTCCGGCTCTTCGGGCCTTGCGAAGCTCCGTGTACTGCGAGCGCTGCTACTCGCAGCTGAGAAGGACCGTGGAGCTGGCGGCGAATTCGGAGAGCTCTTCGCTGCACTGCGCCGCGCGCAAGCGGCTTCGTTCTTCGCCTTCTGCCGTCCGGCGAGAGCTGAACTCCAGCGGTCAGTTGCAGCTCTGCCCAACAGCGTGTTCTCGGTTCTGGGGGAAGCACGCCCTCTTGCCTTGGCCCCGAGAGCAAAGTCCCGAGCGAGCACTCGACTCAGTGCAATGCACCCGGAAGGACGCTCTCGCTCGCCTTTCAAGGAGCGATTCCTAACAGCAGAAGCAGCAGAGGCACAAACTGCACGACGAGAGGGGACAACGTAGAACACGTCTCTGTCCTGGCACATTTGCGTGTGCGATACTTCCCTCCGGCTCTTCGGGCCTTGCGAAGCTCCGTGTACTGCGAGCGCTGCTACTCGCAGCTGAGAAGGACCGTGGAGCTAGCGGCGAATTCGGAGAGCTCTTCGCTGCACTGCGCCGCTCGCAAGCGGCTTCGTTCTTCGCCTTCTGCCGTCCGGCGAGAGCTGAACTCCAGCGGTCAGTTGCAGCTCTGCCCAACAGCGTGTTCTCGGTTCTGGGGGAAGCACGCCCTCTTGCCTTGGCCCCGAGAGCAAAGTCCCGAGCGAGCACTCGACTCAGTGCAATGCACCCGGAAGGACGTTCTCGCTCGCCTTTCAAGGAGCGATTCCTAACAGCAGAAGCAGCAGAGGCACAAACTGCACGACGAGAGGGGACACCGTAGAACACGTCTCTGTCCTGGCACATTTGCGTGTGCGATGCTTCCCTCCGGCTCTTCGGGCCTTGCGAAGCTCCGTGTACTGCGAGAGCAGCTACTCGCAGCTTAGAAGGACCGTGGAGCTAGCGGCGAATTCGGAGAGCTCTTCGCTGCACTGCGCCGCTCGCAAGCGCCTTCGTTCTTCGCCTTCTGCCGTCCGGCGAGAGCTGAACTCCAGCGGTCAGTTGCAGCTCTGCCCAACAGCGTGTTCTCGGTTCTGCGGGCAAGCACGCCCTCTTGCCTTGGCCCCGAGAGCAAAGTCCCGAGCGAGCACTCGACTCAGTGCAATGCACCCGGAAGGACGCTCTCGCTCGCCTTTCAAGGAGCGATTCCTAACAGCAGAAGCAGCAGAGGCACAAACTGCACGACGAGAGGGGACAACGTAGAACACGTCTCTGTCCTGGCACATTTGCGTGTGCGATACTTCCCTCCGGCTCTTCGGGCCTTGCGAAGCTCTGTGTACTGCGAGCGCTGCTACTCGCAGCTGAGAAGGACCGTGGAGCTAGCGGCGAATTCGGAGAGCTCTTCGCTGCACTGCGCCGCTCGCAAGCGCCTTCGTTCTTCGCCTTCTGCCGTCCGGCGAGAGCTGAACTCCAGCGGTCAGTTGCAGCTCTGCCCAACAGCGTGTTCTCGGTTCTGCGGGCAAGCACGCCCTCTTGCCTTGGCCCCGAGAGCAAAGTCCCGAGCGAGCACTCGACTCAGTGCAATGCACCCGGAAGGACGCTCTCGCTCGCCTTTCAAGGAGCGATTCCTAACAGCAGAAGCAGCAGAGGCACAAACTGCACGACGAGAGGGGACACCGTAGAACACGTCTCTGTCCTGGCACATTTGCGTGTGCGATACTTCCCTCCGGCTCTTCGGGCCTTGCGAAGCTCTGTGTACTGCGAGCGCTGCTACTCGCAGCTGAGAAGGACCGTGGAGCTAGCGGCGAATTCGGAGAGCTCTTCGCTGCACTGCGCCGCTCGCAAGCGGCTTCGTTCTTCGCCTTCTGCCGTCCGGCGAGAGCTGAACTCCAGCGGTCAGTTGCAGCTCTGCCCAACAGCGTGTTCTCGGTTCTGGGGGAAGCACGCCCTCTTGCCTTGGCCCCGAGAGCAAAGTCCCGAGCGAGCACTCGACTCAGTGCAATGCACCCGGAAGGACGCTCTCGCTCGCCTTTCAAGGAGCGATTCCTAACAGCAGAAGCAGCAGAGGCACAAACTGCACGACGAGAGGGGACACCGTAGAACACGTCTCTGTCCTGGCACATTTGCGTGTGCGATACTTCCCTCCGGCTCTTCGGGCCTTGCGAAGCTCTGTGTACTGCGAGAGCAGCTACTAGCAGCTTAGAAGGACCGTGGAGCTAGCGGCGAATTCGGAGAGCTCTTCGCTGCACTGCGCCGCTCGCAAGCGGCTTCGTTCTTCGCCTTCTGCCGTCCGGCGAGAGCTGAACTCCAGCGGTCAGTTGCAGCTCTGCCCAACAGCGTGTTCTCGGTTCTGCGGGCAAGCACGCCCTCTTGCCTTGGCCCCGAGAGCAAAGTCCCGAGCGAGCACTCGACTCAGTGCAATGCACCCGGAAGGACGCTCTCGCTCGCCTTTCAAGGAGCGATTCCTAACAGCAGAAGCAGCAGAGGCACAAACTGCACGACGAGAGGGGACAACGTAGAACACGTCTCTGTCCTGGCACATTTTCGTGTGCGATACTTCCCTCCGGCTCTTCGGGCCTTGCGAAGCTCTGTGTACTGCGAGCGCTGCTACTCGCAGCTGAGAAGGACCGTGGAGCTAGCAGCGAATTCGGAGAGCTCTTCGCTGCACTGCGCCGCTCGCAAGCGCCTTCGTTCTTCGCCTTCTGCCGTCCGGCGAGAGCTGAACTCCAGCGGTCAGTTGCAGCTCTGCCCAACAGCGTGTTCTCGGTTCTGCGGGCAAGCACGCCCTCTTGCCTTGGCCCCGAGAGCAAAGTCCCGAGCGAGCACTCGACTCAGTGCAATGCACCCGGAAGGACGCTCTCGCTCGCCTTTCAAGGAGCGATTCCTAACAGCAGAAGCAGCAGAGGCACAAACTGCACGACGAGAGGGGACAACGTAGAACACGTCTCTGTCCTGGCACATTTGCGTGTGCGATACTTCCCTCCGGCTCTTCGGGCCTTGCGAAGCTCTGTGTACTGCGAGCGCTGCTACTCGCAGCTGAGAAGGACCGTGGAGCTAGCGGCGAATTCGGAGAGCTATTCGCTGCACTGCGCCGCTCGCAAGCGGCTTCGTTCTTCGCCTTCTGCCGTCCGGCGAGAGCTGAACTCCAGCGGTCCGTTGCAGCTCTGCCCAACAGCGTGTTCTCGGTTCTGCGGGCAAGCACGCCCTCTTGCCTTGGCCCCGAGAGCAAAGTCCCGAGCGAGCACTCGACTCAGTGCAATGCACCCGGAAGGACGCTCTCGCTCGCCTTTCAAGGAGCGATTCCTAACAGCAGAAGCAGCAGAGGCACAAACTGCACGACGAGAGGGGACAACGTAGAACACGTCTCTGTCCTGGCACATTTGCGTGTGCGATACTTCCCTCCTGCTCTTCGGGCCTTGCGAAGCTCCGTGTACTGCGAGCGCTGCTACTCGCAGCTGAGAAGGACCGTGGAGCTAGCGGCGAATTCGGAGAGCTCTTCGCTGCACTGCGCCGCTCGCAAGCGGCTTCGTTCTTCGCCTTCTGCCGTCCGGCGAGAGCTGAACTCCAGCGGTCAGTTGCAGCTCTGCCCAACAGCGTGTTCTCGGTTCTGGGGGAAGCACGCCCTCTTGCCTTGGCCCCGAGAGCAAAGTCCCGAGCGAGCACTCGACTCAGTGCAATGCACCCGGAAGGACGCTCTCGCTCGCCTTTCAAGGAGCGATTCCTAACAGCAGAAGCAGCAGAGGCACAAACTGCACGACGAGAGGGGACACCGTAGAACACGTCTCTGTCCTGGCACATTTGCGTGTGCGATACTTCCCTCCGGCTCTTCGGGCCTTGCGAAGCTCCGTGTACTGCGAGAGCAGCTACTCGCAGCTGAGAAGGACCGTGGAGCTAGCGGCGAATTCGGAGAGCTCTTCGCTGCACTGCGCCGCTCGCAAGCGGCTTCGTTCTTCGCCTTCTGCCGTCCGGCGAGAGCTGAACTCCAGCGGTCAGTTGCAGCTCTGCCCAACAGCGTGTTCTCGGTTCTGCGGGCAAGCACGCCCTCTTGCCTTGGCCCCGAGAGCAAAGTCCCGAGCGAGCACTCGACTCAGTGCAATGCACCCGGAAGGACGCTCTCGCTCGCCTTTCAAGGAGCGATTCCTAACAGCAGAAGCAGCAGAGGCACAAACTGCACGACGAGAAGGGACAACGTAGAACACGTCTCTGTCCTGGCACATTTGCGTGTGCGATACTTCCCTCCGGGTCTTCGGGCCTTGCGAAGCTCTGTGTACTGCGAGCGCTGCTACTCGCAGCTGAGAAGGACCGTGGAGCTAGCGGCGAATTCGGAGAGCTCTTCGCTGCACTGCGCCGCTCGCAAGCGGCTTCGTTCTTCGCCTTCTGCCGTCCGGCGAGAGCTGAACTCCAGCGGTCCGTTGCAGCTCTGCCCAACAGCGTGTTCTCGGTTCTGCGGGCAAGCACGCCCTCTTGCCTTGGCCCCGAGAGCAAAGTCCCGAGCGAGCACTCGACTCAGTGCAATGCACCCGGAAGGACGCTCTCGCTCGCCTTTCAAGGAGCGATTCCTAACAGCAGAAGCAGCAGAGGCACAAACTGCACGACGAGAGGGGACACCGTAGAACACGTCTCTGTCCTGGCACATTTGCGTGTGCGATACTTCCCTCCGGCTCTTCGGGCCTTGCGAAGCTCTGTGTACTGCGAGCGCTGCTACTCGCAGCTGAGAAGGACCGTGGAGCTAGCGGCGAATTCGGAGAGCTCTTCGCTGCACTGCGCCGCTCGCAAGCGGCTTCGTTCTTCGCCTTCTGCCGTCCGGCGAGAGCTGAACTCCAGCGGTCAGTTGCAGCTCTGCCCAACAGCGTGTTCTCGGTTCTGGGGGAAGCACGCCCTCTTGCCTTGGCCCCGAGAGCAAAGTCCCGAGCGAGCACTCGACTCAGTGCAATGCACCCGGAAGGACGCTCTCGCTCGCCTTTCAAGGAGCGATTCCTAACAGCAGAAGCAGCAGAGGCACAAACTGCACGACGAGAGGGGACACCGTAGAACACGTCTCTGTCCTGGCACATTTGCGTGTGCGATACTTCCCTCCGGCTCTTCGGGCCTTGCGAAGCTCTGTGTACTGCGAGAGCAGCTACTCGCAGCTTAGAAGGACCGTGGAGCTAGCGGCGAATTCGGAGAGCTCTTCGCTGCACTGCGCCGCTCGCAAGCGGCTTCGTTCTTCGCCTTCTGCCGTCCGGCGAGAGCTGAACTCCAGCGGTCAGTTGCAGCTCTGCCCAACAGCGTGTTCTCGGTTCTGCGGGCAAGCACGCCCTCTTGCCTTGGCCCCGAGAGCAAAGTCCCGAGCGAGCACTCGACTCAGTGCAATGCACCCGGAAGGACGCTCTCGCTCGCCTTTCAAGGAGCGATTCCTAACAGCAGAAGCAGCAGAGGCACAAACTGCACGACGAGAGGGGACAACGTAGAACACGTCTCTGTCCTGGCACATTTTCGTGTGCGATACTTCCCTCCGGCTCTTCGGGCCTTGCGAAGCTCTGTGTACTGCGAGCGCTGCTACTCGCAGCTGAGAAGGACCGTGGAGCTAGCAGCGAATTCGGAGAGCTCTTCGCTGCACTGCGCCGCTCGCAAGCGCCTTCGTTCTTCGCCTTCTGCCGTCCGGCGAGAGCTGAACTCCAGCGGTCAGTTGCAGCTCTGCCCAACAGCGTGTTCTCGGTTCTGCGGGCAAGCACGCCCTCTTGCCTTGGCCCCGAGAGCAAAGTCCCGAGCGAGCACTCGACTCAGTGCAATGCACCCGGAAGGACGCTCTCGCTCGCCTTTCAAGGAGCGATTCCTAACAGCAGAAGCAGCAGAGGCACAAACTGCACGACGAGAGGGGACAACGTAGAACACGTCTCTGTCCTGGCACATTTGCGTGTGCGATACTTCCCTCCGGCTCTTCGGGCCTTGCGAAGCTCTGTGTACTGCGAGCGCTGCTACTCGCAGCTGAGAAGGACCGTGGAGCTAGCGGCGAATTCGGAGAGCTATTCGCTGCACTGCGCCGCTCGCAAGCGGCTTCGTTCTTCGCCTTCTGCCGTCCGGCGAGAGCTGAACTCCAGCGGTCCGTTGCAGCTCTGCCCAACAGCGTGTTCTCGGTTCTGCGGGCAAGCACGCCCTCTTGCCTTGGCCCCGAGAGCAAAGTCCCGAGCGAGCACTCGACTCAGTGCAATGCACCCGGAAGGACGCTCTCGCTCGCCTTTCAAGGAGCGATTCCTAACAGCAGAAGCAGCAGAGGCACAAACTGCACGACGAGAGGGGACAACGTAGAACACGTCTCTGTCCTGGCACATTTGCGTGTGCGATACTTCCCTCCTGCTCTTCGGGCCTTGCGAAGCTCCGTGTACTGCGAGCGCTGCTACTCGCAGCTGAGAAGGACCGTGGAGCTAGCGGCGAATTCGGAGAGCTCTTCGCTGCACTGCGCCGCTCGCAAGCGGCTTCGTTCTTCGCCTTCTGCCGTCCGGCGAGAGCTGAACTCCAGCGGTCAGTTGCAGCTCTGCCCAACAGCGTGTTCTCGGTTCTGGGGGAAGCACGCCCTCTTGCCTTGGCCCCGAGAGCAAAGTCCCGAGCGAGCACTCGACTCAGTGCAATGCACCCGGAAGGACGCTCTCGCTCGCCTTTCAAGGAGCGATTCCTAACAGCAGAAGCAGCAGAGGCACAAACTGCACGACGAGAGGGGACACCGTAGAACACGTCTCTGTCCTGGCACATTTGCGTGTGCGATACTTCCCTCCGGCTCTTCGGGCCTTGCGAAGCTCCGTGTACTGCGAGAGCAGCTACTCGCAGCTGAGAAGGACCGTGGAGCTAGCGGCGAATTCGGAGAGCTCTTCGCTGCACTGCGCCGCTCGCAAGCGGCTTCGTTCTTCGCCTTCTGCCGTCCGGCGAGAGCTGAACTCCAGCGGTCAGTTGCAGCTCTGCCCAACAGCGTGTTCTCGGTTCTGCGGGCAAGCACGCCCTCTTGCCTTGGCCCCGAGAGCAAAGTCCCGAGCGAGCACTCGACTCAGTGCAATGCACCCGGAAGGACGCTCTCGCTCGCCTTTCAAGGAGCGATTCCTAACAGCAGAAGCAGCAGAGGCACAAACTGCACGACGAGAGGGGACAACGTAGAACACGTCTCTGTCCTGGCACATTTGCGTGTGCGATACTTCCCTCCGGCTCTTCGGGCCTTGCGAAGCTCCGTGTACTGCGAGCGCTGCTACTCGCAGCTGAGAAGGACCGTGGAGCTAGCGGCGAATTCGGAGAGCTCTTCGCTGCACTGCGCCGCTCGCAAGCGGCTTCGTTCTTCGCCTTCTGCCGTCCGGCGAGAGCTGAACTCCAGCGGTCAGTTGCAGCTCTGCCCAACAGCGTGTTCTCGGTTCTGCGGGCAAGCACGCCCTCTTGCCTTGGCCCCGAGAGCAAAGTCCCGAGCGAGCACTCGACTCAGTGCAATGCACCCGGAAGGACGCTCTCGCTCGCCTTTCAAGGAGCGATTCCTAACAGCAGAAGCAGCAGAGGCACAAACTGCACGACGAGAAGGGACAACGTAGAACACGTCTCTGTCCTGGCACATTTGCGTGTGCGATACTTCCCTCCGGGTCTTCGGGCCTTGCGAAGCTCTGTGTACTGCGAGCGCTGCTACTCGCAGCTGAGAAGGACCGTGGAGCTAGCGGCGAATTCGGAGAGCTCTTCGCTGCACTGCGCCGCTCGCAAGCGGCTTCGTTCTTCGCCTTCTGCCGTCCGGCGAGAGCTGAACTCCAGCGGTCAGTTGCAGCTCTGCCCAACAGCGTGTTCTCGGTTCTGCGGGCAAGCACGCCCTCTTGCCTTGGCCCCGAGAGCAAAGTCCCGAGCGAGCACTCGACTCAGTGCAATGCACCCGGAAGGACGCTCTCGCTCGCCTTTCAAGGAGCGATTCCTAACAGCAGAAGCAGCAGAGGCACAAACTGCACGACGAGAGGGGACAACGTAGAACACGTCTCTGTCCTGGCACATTTTCGTGAGCGATACTTCCCTCCGGGTCTTCGGGCCTTGCGAAGCTCTGTGTACTGCGAGCGCTGCTACTCGCAGCTGAGAAGGACCGTGGAGCTAGCGGCGAATTCGGAGAGCTCTTCGCTGCACTGCGCCGCTCGCAAGCGGCTTCGTTCTTCGCCTTCTGCCGTCCGGCGAGAGCTGAACTCCAGCGGTCAGTTGCAGCTCTGCCCAACAGCGTGTTCTCGGTTCTGCGGGCAAGCACGCCCTCTTGCCTTGGCCGCGAGAGCAAAGTCCCGAGCGAGCACTCGACTCAGTGCAATGCACCCGGAAGGACGCTCTCGCTCGCCTTTCAAGGAGCGATTCCTAACAGCAGAAGCAGCAGAGGCACAAACTGCACGACGAGAGGGGACACCGTAGAACACGTCTCTGTCCTGGCACATTTGCGTGTGCGATACTTCCCTCCGGCTCTTCGGGCCTTGCGAAGCTCTGTGTACTGCGAGAGCAGCTACTCGCAGCTTAGAAGGACCGTGGAGCTAGCGGCGAATTCGTAGAGCTCTTCGCTGCACTGCGCCGCTCGCAAGCGGCTTCGTTCTTCGCCTTCTGCCGTCCGGCGAGAGCTGAACTCCAGCGGTCAGTTGCAGCTCTGCCCAACAGCGTGTTCTCGGTTCTGCGGGCAAGCACGCCCTCTTGCCTTGGCCGCGAGAGCAAAGTCCCGAGCGAGCACTCGACTCAGTGCAATGCACCCGGAAGGACGCTCTCGCTCGCCTTTCAAGGAGCGATTCCTAACAGCAGAAGCAGCAGAGGCACAAACTGCACGACGAGAGGGGACAACGTAGAACACGTCTCTGTCCTGGCACATTTTCGTGTGCGATACTTCCCTCCGGGTCTTCGGGCCTTGCGAAGCTCTGTGTACTGCGAGCGCTGCTACTCGCAGCTGAGAAGGACCGTGGAGCTAGCGGCGAATTCGGAGAGCTCTTCGCTGCACTGCGCCGCTCGCAAGCGCCTTCGTTCTTCGCCTTCTGCCGTCCGGCGAGAGCTGAACTCCAGCGGTCAGTTGCAGCTCTGCCCAACAGCGTGTTCTCGGTTCTGCGGGCAAGCACGCCCTCTTGCCTTGGCCCCGAGAGCAAAGTCCCGAGCGAGCACTCGACTCAGTGCAATGCACCCGGAAGGACGCTCTCGCTCGCCTTTCAAGGAGCGATTCCTAACAGCAGAAGCAACAGAGGCACAAACTGCACGACGAGAGGGGACACCGTAGAACACGTCTCTGTCCTGGCACATTTTCGTGTGCGATACTTCCCTCCGGGTCTTCGGGCCTTGCGAAGCTCTGTGTACTGCGAGCGCTGCTACTCGCAGCTGAGAAGGACCGTGGAGCTAGCGGCGAATTCGGAGAGCTCTTCGCTGCACTGCGCCGCTCGCAAGCGCCTTCGTTCTTCGCCTTCTGCCGTCCGGCGAGAGCTGAACTCCAGCGGTCAGTTGCAGCTCTGCCCAACAGCGTGTTCTCGGTTCTGCGGGCAAGCACGCCCTCTTGCCTTGGCCCCGAGAGCAAAGTCCCGAGCGAGCACTCGACTCAGTGCAATGCACCCGGAAGGACGCTCTCGCTCGCCTTTCAAGGAGCGATTCCTAACAGCAGAAGCAACAGAGGCACAAACTGCACGACGAGAGGGGACACCGTAGAACACGTCTCTGTCCTGGCACATTTGCGTGTGCGATACTTCCCTCCGGCTCTTCGGGCCTTGCGAAGCTCCGTGTACTGCGAGAGCAGCTACTCGCAGCTTAGAAGGACCGTGGAGCTAGCGGCGAATTCGGAGAGCTCTTCGCTGCACTGCGCCGCTCGCAAGCGGCTTCGTTCTTCGCCTTCTGCCGTCCGGCGAGAGCTGAACTCCAGCGGTCAGTTGCAGCTCTGCCCAACAGCGTGTTCTCGGTTCTGCGGGCAAGCACGCCCTCTTGCCTTGGCCCCGAGAGCAAAGTCCCGAGCGAGCACTCGACTCAGTGCAATGCACCCGGAAGGACGCTCTCGCTCGCCTTTCAAGGAGCGATTCCTAACAGCAGAAGCAGCAGAGGCACAAACTGCACGACGAGAGGGGACAACGTAGAACACGTCTCTGTCTTGGCACATTTGCGTGTGCGATACTTCCCTCCGGCTCTTCGGGCCTTGCGAAGCTCTGTGTACTGCGAGCGCTGCTACTCGCAGCTGAGAAGGACCGTGGAGCTAGCGGCGAATTCGGAGAGCTCTTCGCTGCACTGCGCCGCTCGCAAGCGGCTTCGTTCTTCGCCTTCTGCCGTCCGGCGAGAGCTGAACTCCAGCGGTCCGTTGCAGCTCTGCCCAACAGCGTGTTCTCGGTTCTGCGGGCAAGCACGCCCTCTTGCCTTGGCCCCGAGAGCAAAGTCCCGAGCGAGCACTCGACTCAGTGCAATGCACCCGGAAGGACGCTCTCGCTCGCCTTTCAAGGAGCGATTCCTAACAGCAGAAGCAGCAGAGGCACAAACTGCATGACGAGAAGGGACAACGTAGAACACGTCTCTGTCCTGGCACATTTTCGTGTGCGATACTTCCCTCCGGGTCTTCGGGCCTTGCGAAGCTCTGTGTACTGCGAGCGCTGCTACTCGCAGCTGAGAAGGACCGTGGAGCTAGCGGCGAATTCGGAGAGCTCTTCGCTGCACTGCGCCGCTCGCAAGCGGCTTCGTTCTTCGCCTTCTGCCGTCCGGCGAGAGCTGAACTCCAGCGGTCAGTTGCAGCTCTGCCCAACAGCGTGTTCTCAGTTCTGCGGGCAAGCACGCCCTCTTGCCTTGGCCCCGAGAGCAAAGTCCCGAGCGAGCACTCGACTCAGTGCAATGCACCCGGAAGGACGCTCTCGCTCGCCTTTCAAGGAGCGATTCCTAACAGCAGAAGCAGCAGAGGCACAAACTGCATGACGAGAAGGGACAACGTAGAACACGTCTCTGTCCTGGCACATTTTCGTGTGCGATACTTCCCTCCGGGTCTTCGGGCCTTGCGAAGCTCTGTGTACTGCGAGCGCTGCTACTCGCAGCTGAGAAGGACCGTGGAGCTAGCGGCGAATTCGGAGAGCTCTTCGCTGCACTGCGCCGCTCGCAAGCGGCTTCGTTCTTCGCCTTCTGCCGTCCGGCGAGAGCTGAACTCCAGCGGTCAGGTGCAGCTCTGCCCAACAGCGTGTTCTCAGTTCTGCGGGCAAGCACGCCCTCTTGCCTTGGCCCCGAGAGCAAAGTCCCGAGCGAGCACTCGACTCAGTGCAATGCACCCGGAAGGACGCTCTCGCTCGTCTTTCAAGGAGCGATTCCTAACAGCAGAAGCAGCAGAGGCACAAACTGCATGACGAGAAGGGACAACGTAGAACGCGTCTCTGTCCTGGCACATTTTCGTGTGCGATACTTCCCTCCGGGTCTTCGGGCCTTGCGAAGCTCTGTGTACTGCGAGCGCTGCTACTCGCAGCTGAGAAGGACCGTGGAGCTAGCGGCGAATTCGGAGAGCTCTTCGCTGCACTGCGCCGCTCGCAAGCGGCTTCGTTCTTCGCCTTCTGCCGTCCGGCGAGAGCTGAACTCCAGCGGTCAGGTGCAGCTCTGCCCAACAGCGTGTTCTCAGTTCTGCGGGCAAGCACGCCCTCTTGCCTTGGCCCCGAGTGCAAAGTCCCGAGCGAGCACTCGACTCAGTGCAATGCACCCGGAAGGACGCTCTCGCTCGCCTTTCAAGGAGCGATTCCTAACAGCAGAAGCAGCAGAGGCACAAACTGCATGACGAGAAGGGACAACGTAGAACGCGTCTCTGTCCTGGCACATTTTCGTGTGCGATACTTCCCTCCGGGTCTTCGGGCCTTGCGAAGCTCTGTGTACTGCGAGCGCTGCTACTCGCAGCTGAGAAGGACCGTGGAGCTAGCGGCGAATTCGGAGAGCTCTTCGCTGCACTGCGCCGCTCGCAAGCGGCTTCGTTCTTCGCCTTCTGCCGTCCGGCGAGAGCTGAACTCCAGCGGTCAGTTGCAGCTCTGCCCAACAGCGTGTTCTCAGTTCTGCGGGCAAGCACGCCCTCTTGCCTTGGTCCCGAGAGCAAAGTCCCGAGCGAGCACTCGACTCAGTGCAATGCACCCGGAAGGACGCTCTCGCTCGCCTTTCAAGGAGCGATTCCTAACAGCAGAAGCAGCAGAGGCACAAACTGCATGACGAGAAGGGACAACGTAGAACACGTCTCTGTCCTGGCACATTTTCGTGTGCGATACTTCCCTCCGGGTCTTCGGGCCTTGCGAAGCTCTGTGTACTGCGAGCGCTGCTACTCGCAGCTGAGAAGGACCGTGGAGCTAGCGGCGAATTCGGAGAGCTCTTCGCTGCACTGCGCCGCTCGCAAGCGGCTTCGTTCTTCGCCTTCTGCCGTCCGGCGAGAGCTGAACTCCAGCGGTCAGTTGCAGCTCTGCCCAACAGCGTGTTCTCAGTTCTGCGGGCAAGCACGCCCTCTTGCCTTGGCCCCGAGAGCAAAGTCCCGAGCGAGCACTCGACTCAGTGCAATGCACCCGGAAGGACGCTCTCGCTCGTCTTTCAAGGAGCGATTCCTAACAGCAGAAGCAGCAGAGGCACAAACTGCATGACGAGAAGGGACAACGTAGAACACGTCTCTGTCCTGGCACATTTTCGTGTGCGATACTTCCCTCCGGGTCTTCGGGCCTTGCGAAGCTCTGTGTACTGCGAGCGCTGCTACTCGCAGCTGAGAAGGACCGTGGAGCTAGCGGCGAATTCGGAGAGCTCTTCGCTGCACTGCGCCGCTCGCAAGCGGCTTCGTTCTTCGCCTTCTGCCGTCCGGCGAGAGCTGAACTCCAGCGGTCAGGTGCAGCTCTGCCCAACAGCGTGTTCTCAGTTCTGCGGGCAAGCACGCCCTCTTGCCTTGGCCCCGAGTGCAAAGTCCCGAGCGAGCACTCGACTCAGTGCAATGCACCCGGAAGGACGCTCTCGCTCGCCTTTCAAGGAGCGATTCCTAACAGCAGAAGCAGCAGAGGCACAAACTGCATGACGAGAAGGGACAACGTAGAACGCGTCTCTGTCCTGGCACATTTTCGTGTGCGATACTTCCCTCCGGGTCTTCGGGCCTTGCGAAGCTCTGTGTACTGCGAGCGCTGCTACTCGCAGCTGAGAAGGACCGTGGAGCTAGCGGCGAATTCGGAGAGCTCTTCGCTGCACTGCGCCGCTCGCAAGCGGCTTCGTTCTTCGCCTTCTGCCGTCCGGCGAGAGCTGAACTCCAGCGGTCAGGTGCAGCTCTGCCCAACAGCGTGTTCTCAGTTCTGCGGGCAAGCACGCCCTCTTGCCTTGGCCCCGAGTGCAAAGTCCCGAGCGAGCACTCGACTCAGTGCAATGCACCCGGAAGGACGCTCTCGCTCGCCTTTCAAGGAGCGATTCCTAACAGCAGAAGCAGCAGAGGCACAAACTGCATGACGAGAAGGGACAACGTAGAACGCGTCTCTGTCCTGGCACATTTTCGTGTGCGATACTTCCCTCCGGGTCTTCGGGCCTTGCGAAGCTCTGTGTACTGCGAGCGCTGCTACTCGCAGCTGAGAAGGACCGTGGAGCTAGCGGCGAATTCGGAGAGCTCTTCGCTGCACTGCGCCGCTCGCAAGCGGCTTCGTTCTTCGCCTTCTGCCGTCCGGCGAGAGCTGAACTCCAGCGGTCAGGTGCAGCTCTGCCCAACAGCGTGTTCTCAGTTCTGCGGGCAAGCACGCCCTCTTGCCTTGGCCCCGAGAGCAAAGTCCCGAGCGAGCACTCGACTCAGTGCAATGCACCCGGAAGGACGCTCTCGCTCGCCTTTCAAGGAGCGATTCCTAACAGCAGAAGCAGCAGAGGCACAAACTGCATGACGAGAAGGGACAACGTAGAACGCGTCTCTGTCCTGGCACATTTTCGTGTGCGATACTTCCCTCCGGGTCTTCGGGCCTTGCGAAGCTCTGTGTACTGCGAGCGCTGCTACTCGCAGCTGAGAAGGACCGTGGAGCTAGCGGCGAATTCGGAGAGCTCTTCGCTGCACTGCGCCGCTCGCAAGCGGCTTCGTTCTTCGCCTTCTGCCGTCCGGCGAGAGCTGAACTCCAGCGGTCAGGTGCAGCTCTGCCCAACAGCGTGTTCTCAGTTCTGCGGGCAAGCACGCCCTCTTGCCTTGGCCCCGAGTGCAAAGTCCCGAGCGAGCACTCGACTCAGTGCAATGCACCCGGAAGGACGCTCTCGCTCGCCTTTCAAGGAGCGATTCCTAACAGCAGAAGCAGCAGAGGCACAAACTGCATGACGAGAAGGGACAACGTAGAACGCGTCTCTGTCCTGGCACATTTTCGTGTGCGATACTTCCCTCCGGGTCTTCGGGCCTTGCGAAGCTCTGTGTACTGCGAGCGCTGCTACTCGCAGCTGAGAAGGACCGTGGAGCTAGCGGCGAATTCGGAGAGCTCTTCGCTGCACTGCGCCGCTCGCAAGCGGCTTCGTTCTTCGCCTTCTGCCGTCCGGCGAGAGCTGAACTCCAGCGGTCAGGTGCAGCTCTGCCCAACAGCGTGTTCTCAGTTCTGCGGGCAAGCACGCCCTCTTGCCTTGGCCCCGAGAGCAAAGTCCCGAGCGAGCACTCGACTCAGTGCAATGCACCCGGAAGGACGCTCTCGCTCGCCTTTCAAGGAGCGATTCCTAACAGCAGAAGCAGCAGAGGCACAAACTGCATGACGAGAAGGGACAACGTAGAACACGTCTCTGTCCTGGCACATTTTCGTGTGCGATACTTCCCTCCGGGTCTTCGGGCCTTGCGAAGCTCTGTGTACTGCGAGCGCTGCTACTCGCAGCTGAGAAGGACCGTGGAGCTAGCGGCGAATTCGGAGAGCTCTTCGCTGCACTGCGCCGCTCGCAAGCGGCTTCGTTCTTCGCCTTCTGCCGTCCGGCGAGAGCTGAACTCCAGCGGTCAGGTGCAGCTCTGCCCAACAGCGTGTTCTCAGTTCTGCGGGCAAGCACGCCCTCTTGCCTTGGCCCCGAGTGCAAAGTCCCGAGCGAGCACTCGACTCAGTGCAATGCACCCGGAAGGACGCTCTCGCTCGCCTTTCAAGGAGCGATTCCTAACAGCAGAAGCAGCAGAGGCACAAACTGCATGACGAGAAGGGACAACGTAGAACGCGTCTCTGTCCTGGCACATTTTCGTGTGCGATACTTCCCTCCGGGTCTTCGGGCCTTGCGAAGCTCTGTGTACTGCGAGCGCTGCTACTCGCAGCTGAGAAGGACCGTGGAGATAGCGGCGAATTCGGAGAGCTCTTCGCTGCACTGCGCCGCTCGCAAGCGGCTTCGTTCTTCGCCTTCTGCCGTCCGGCGAGAGCTGAACTCCAGCGGTCAGTTGCAGCTCTGCCCAACAGCGTGTTCTCAGTTCTGCGGGCAAGCACGCCCTCTTGCCTTGGCCCCGAGAGCAAAGTCCCGAGCGAGCACTCGACTCAGTGCAATGCACCCGGAAGGACGCTCTCGCTCGCCTTTCAAGGAGCGATTCCTAACAGCAGAAGCAGCAGAGGCACAAACTGCATGACGAGAAGGGACAACGTAGAACACGTCTCTGTCCTGGCACATTTTCGTGTGCGATACTTCCCTCCGGGTCTTCGGGCCTTGCGAAGCTCTGTGTACTGCGAGCGCTGCTACTCGCAGCTGAGAAGGACCGTGGAGCTAGCGGCGAATTCGGAGAGCTCTTCGCTGCACTGCGCCGCTCGCAAGCGGCTTCGTTCTTCGCCTTCTGCCGTCCGGCGAGAGCTGAACTCCAGCGGTCAGGTGCAGCTCTGCCCAACAGCGTGTTCTCAGTTCTGCGGGCAAGCATGCCCTCTTGCCTTGGCCCCGAGTGCAAAGTCCCGAGCGAGCACTCGACTCAGTGCAATGCACCCGGAAGGACGCTCTCGCTCGCCTTTCAAGGAGCGATTCCTAACAGCAGAAGCAGCAGAGGCACAAACTGCATGACGAGAAGGGACAACGTAGAACGCGTCTCTGTCCTGGCACATTTTCGTGTGCGATACTTCCCTCCGGGTCTTCGGGCCTTGCGAAGCTCTGTGTACTGCGAGCGCTGCTACTCGCAGCTGAGAAGGACCGTGGAGCTAGCGGCGAATTCGGAGAGCTCTTCGCTGCACTGCGCCGCTCGCAAGCGGCTTCGTTCTTCGCCTTCTGCCGTCCGGCGAGAGCTGAACTCCAGCGGTCAGGTGCAGCTCTGCCCAACAGCGTGTTCTCAGTTCTGCGGGCAAGCACGCCCTCTTGCCTTGGCCCCGAGTGCAAAGTCCCGAGCGAGCACTCGACTCAGTGCAATGCACCCGGAAGGACGCTCTCGCTCGCCTTTCAAGGAGCGATTCCTAACAGCAGAAGCAGCAGAGGCACAAACTGCATGACGAGAAGGGACAACGTAGAACGCGTCTCTGTCCTGGCACATTTTCGTGTGCGATACTTCCCTCCGGGTCTTCGGGCCTTGCGAAGCTCTGTGTACTGCGAGCGCTGCTACTCGCAGCTGAGAAGGACCGTGGAGATAGCGGCGAATTCGGAGAGCTCTTCGCTGCACTGCGCCGCTCGCAAGCGGCTTCGTTCTTCGCCTTCTGCCGTCCGGCGAGAGCTGAACTCCAGCGGTCAGGTGCAGCTCTGCCCAACAGCGTGTTCTCAGTTCTGCGGGCAAGCACGCCCTCTTGCCTTGGCCCCGAGAGCAAAGTCCCGAGCGAGCACTCGACTCAGTGCAATGCACCCGGAAGGACGCTCTCGCTCGTCTTTCAAGGAGCGATTCCTAACAGCAGAAGCAGCAGAGGCACAAACTGCATGACGAGAAGGGACAACGTAGAACACGTCTCTGTCCTGGCACATTTTCGTGTGCGATACTTCCCTCCGGGTCTTCGGTCCTTGCGAAGCTCTGTGTACTGCGAGCGCTGCTACTCGCAGCTGAGAAGGACCGTGGAGCTAGCGGCGAATTCGGAGAGCTCTTCGCTGCACTGCGCCGCTCGCAAGCGGCTTCGTTCTTCGCCTTCTGCCGTCCGGCGAGAGCTGAACTCCAGCGGTCAGTTGCAGCTCTGCCCAACAGCGTGTTCTCAGTTCTGCGGGCAAGCACGCCCTCTTGCCTTGGCCCCGAGAGCAAAGTCCCGAGCGAGCACTCGACTCAGTGCAATGCACCCGGAAGGACGCTCTCGCTCGCCTTTCAAGGAGCGATTCCTAACAGCAGAAGCAGCAGAGGCACAAACTGCATGACGAGAAGGGACAACGTAGAACACGTCTCTGTCCTGGCACATTTTCGTGTGCGATACTTCCCTCCGGGTCTTCGGGCCTTGCGAAGCTCTGTGTACTGCGAGCGCTGCTACTCGCAGCTGAGAAGGACCGTGGAGCTAGCGGCGAATTCGGAGAGCTCTTCGCTGCACTGCGCCGCTCGCAAGCGGCTTCGTTCTTCGCCTTCTGCCGTCCGGCGAGAGCTGAACTCCAGCGGTCAGGTGCAGCTCTGCCCAACAGCGTGTTCTCAGTTCTGCGGGCAAGCACGCCCTCTTGCCTTGGCCCCGAGAGCAAAGTCCCGAGCGAGCACTCGACTCAGTGCAATGCACCCGGAAGGACGCTCTCGCTCGCCTTTCAAGGAGCGATTCCTAACAGCAGAAGCAGCAGAGGCACAAACTGCATGACGAGAAGGGACAACGTAGAACACGTCTCTGTCCTGGCACATTTTCGTGTGCGATACTTCCCTCCGGGTCTTCGGGCCTTGCGAAGCTCTGTGTACTGCGAGCGCTGCTACTCGCAGCTGAGAAGGACCGTGGAGCTAGCGGCGAATTCGGAGAGCTCTTCGCTGCACTGCGCCGCTCGCAAGCGGCTTCGTTCTTCGCCTTCTGCCGTCCGGCGAGAGCTGAACTCCAGCGGTCAGGTGCAGCTCTGCCCAACAGCGTGTTCTCAGTTCTGCGGGCAAGCACGCCCTCTTGCCTTGGCCCCGAGAGCAAAGTCCCGAGCGAGCACTCGACTCAGTGCAATGCACCCGGAAGGACGCTCTCGCTCGTCTTTCAAGGAGCGATTCCTAACAGCAGAAGCAGCAGAGGCACAAACTGCATGACGAGAAGGGACAACGTAGAACACGTCTCTGTCCTGGCACATTTTCGTGTGCGATACTTCCCTCCGGGTCTTCGGTCCTTGCGAAGCTCTGTGTACTGCGAGCGCTGCTACTCGCAGCTGAGAAGGACCGTGGAGCTAGCGGCGAATTCGGAGAGCTCTTCGCTGCACTGCGCCGCTCGCAAGCGGCTTCGTTCTTCGCCTTCTGCCGTCCGGCGAGAGCTGAACTCCAGCGGTCAGTTGCAGCTCTGCCCAACAGCGTGTTCTCAGTTCTGCGGGCAAGCACGCCCTCTTGCCTTGGCCCCGAGAGCAAAGTCCCGAGCGAGCACTCGACTCAGTGCAATGCACCCGGAAGGATGCTCTCGCTCGCCTTTCAAGGAGCGATTCCTAACAGCAGAAGCAGCAGAGGCACAAACTGCATGACGAGAAGGGACAACGTAGAACACGTCTCTGTCCTGGCACATTTTCGTGTGCGATACTTCCCTCCGGGTCTTCGGTCCTTGCGAAGCTCTGTGTACTGCGAGCGCTGCTACTCGCAGCTGAGAAGGACCGTGGAGCTAGCGGCGAATTCGGAGAGCTCTTCGCTGCACTGCGCCGCTCGCAAGCGGCTTCGTTCTTCGCCTTCTGCCGTCCGGCGAGAGCTGAACTCCAGCGGTCAGTTGCAGCTCTGCCCAACAGCGTGTTCTCAGTTCTGCGGGCAAGCACGCCCTCTTGCCTTGGCCCCGAGAGCAAAGTCCCGAGCGAGCACTCGACTCAGTGCAATGCACCCGGAAGGACGCTCTCGCTCGCCTTTCAAGGAGCGATTCCTAACAGCAGAAGCAGCAGAGGCACAAACTGCATGACGAGAAGGGACAACGTAGAACACGTCTCTGTCCTGGCACATTTTCGTGTGCGATACTTCCCTCCGGGTCTTCGGGCCTTGCGAAGCTCTGTGTACTGCGAGCGCTGCTACTCGCAGCTGAGAAGGACCGTGGAGCTAGCGGCGAATTCGGAGAGCTCTTCGCTGCACTGCGCCGCTCGCAAGCGGCTTCGTTCTTCGCCTTCTGCCGTCCGGCGAGAGCTGAACTCCAGCGGTCAGGTGCAGCTCTGCCCAACAGCGTGTTCTCAGTTCTGCGGGCAAGCACGCCCTCTTGCCTTGGCCCCGAGAGCAAAGTCCCGAGCGAGCACTCGACTCAGTGCAATGCACCCAGAAGGACGCTCTCGCTCGTCTTTCAAGGAGCGATTCCTAACAGCAAAGGAAGCAGATGTACAAACTGGATGACGAGAAAGGACAATGTAGAACACGTCTCTGTCCTCGTACATTTTCGTGTGCGATATGTCCCTCCGGGTCTTCGGTCCTTGCGAAGATCTATGTACTGCGAGCGCTGCTACTTGCAGCTGAGAAGGACCGTGGGGCTAGCAGCGAATTCGGAGAGCGCTAAGCACGTAGTCAAGAAGCGAGACGTGTCCCTGCAATGCGGTGCTAAGAGCAGCTTCCTCGCGGCGGGGGCGAGCTCCGGCTACAAGTCATTCTCGTCCTGGCAACGGATCTCTGTGAAGGGCGTAGGCGAAAAGCTTTCGTTTTCCATTCGAAGTGCGTGAGAGGCAGACTGTTGCACGGAGCTCTGAGAACAAAGGTGCACGCCCTAGGCGGGCTTGGGCAGAAGCAGCGTTCTCTAGCTCTTGGCTGCCGGCACACTGCTGGCTATGGGGCGCCCCAGCAGGGGCTTCTGGCCGCCGGCAAGTGAAAGCGGAGCCAGGCGTAGGTGTGGGCGAGGGCGGTGAACGAAGCGGCACAAGAGCCGTGTTTGTGTGCACCACGTTACAGGCTACTAGGAGAGGAAGGTGGTTGACTCTCGCTTTCCTTCGCAAGTGCCCTTAGCAGTCGTAAGGAGCTGAACCCCAGCGGTCAGTTTCAGCTCTGCCCAAAAGCGTGTTCTCAGTTCTGCGAACAAGCACGCCCTCTTGCCTTGGCTCCGAGTGCAAAGTCACTAGCAAGCACTCACTCAGTGCAATGCACCCAGAAAGACGCTCTCGCTCGTCTTTCAAGGAGTGATTCCTAACAGCAGAAGCAGCAGAAGCACAAACTGCATGACGAGAAGGGACAACGTAGAACACGTCTCTGTCCTGGCACATTTTCGTGTGCGATACTTCCCTCCGGGTCTTCGGGCCTTGCGAAGCTCTGTGTACTGCGAGCGCTGCTACTCGCAGCTGAGAAGGACCGTGGAGCTAGCGGCGAATTCGGAGAGCTCTTCGCTGCACTGCGCCGCTCGCAAGCGGCTTCGTTCTTCGCCTTCTGCCGTCCGGCGAGAGCTGAACTCCAGCGGTCAGTTGCAGCTCTGCCCAACAGCGTGTTCTCAGTTCTGCGGGCAAGCACGCCCTCTTGCCTTGGCCCCGAGTGCAAAGTCCCGAGCGAGCACTCGACTCAGTGCAATGCACCCGGAAGGACGCTCTCGCTCGTCTTTCAAGGAGCGATTCCTAACAGCAGAAGCAGCAGAGGCACAAACTGCATGACGAGAAGGGACAACGTAGAACACGTCTCTGTCCTGGCACATTTTCGTGTGCGATACTTCCCTCCGGGTCTTCGGGCCTTGCGAAGCTCTGTGTACTGCGAGCGCTGCTACTCGCAGCTGAGAAGGACCGTGGAGTTAGCGGCGAATTCGGAGAGCTCTTCGCTGCACTGCGCCGCTCGCAAGCGGCTTCGTTCTTCGCCTTCTGCCGTCCGGCGAGAGCTGAACTCCAGCGGTCAGTTGCAGCTCTGCCCAACAGCGTGTTCTCAGTTCTGCGGGCAAGCACGCCCTCTTGCCTTGGCCCCGAGTGCAAAGTCCCGAGCGAGCACTCGACTCAGTGCAATGCACCCGGAAGGACGCTCTCGCTCGTCTTTCAAGGAGCGATTCCTAACAGCAGAAGCAGCAGAGGCACAAACTGCATGACGAGAAGGGACAACGTAGAACACGTCTCTGTCCTGGCACATTTTCGTGTGCGATACTTCCCTCCGGGTCTTCGGGCCTTGCGAAGCTCTGTGTACTGCGAGCGCTGCTACTCGCAGCTGAGAAGGACCGTGGAGCTAGCGGCGAATTCGGAGAGCTCTTCGCTGCACTGCGCCGCTCGCAAGCGGCTTCGTTCTTCGCCTTCTGCCGTCCGGCGAGAGCTGAACTCCAGCGGTCAGGTGCAGCTCTGCCCAACAGCGTGTTCTCAGTTCTGCGGGCAAGCACGCCCTCTTGCCTTGGCCCCGAGAGCAAAGTCCCGAGCGAGCACTCGACTCAGTGCAATGCACCCGGAAGGACGCTCTCGCTCGCCTTTCAAGGAGCGATTCCTAACAGCAGAAGCAGCAGAGGCACAAACTGCATGACGAGAAGGGACAACGTAGAACACGTCTCTGTCCTGGCACATTTTCGTGTGCGATACTTCCCTCCGGGTCTTCGGGCCTTGCGAAGCTCTGTGTACTGTGAGCGCTGCTACTCGCAGCTGAGAAGGACCGTGGAGCTAGCGGCGAATTCGGAGAGCTCTTCGCTGCACTGCGCCGCTCGCAAGCGGCTTCGTTCTTCGCCTTCTGCCGTCCGGCGAGAGCTGAACTCCAGCGGTCAGTTGCAGCTCTGCCCAACAGCGTGTTCACAGTTCTGCGGGCAAGCACGCCCTCTTGCCTTGGCCCCGAGAGCAAAGTCCCGAGCGAGCACTCGACTCAGTGCAATGCACCCGGAAGGACGCTCTCGCTCGCCTTTCAAGGAGCGATTCCTAACAGCAGAAGCAGCAGAGGCACAAACTGCATGACGAGAAGGGACAACGTAGAACACGTCTCTGTCCTGGCACATTTTCGTGTGCGATACTTCCCTCCGGGTCTTCGGGCCTTGCGAAGCTCTGTGTACTGCGAGCGCTGCTACTCGCAGCTGAGAAGGACCGTGGAGCTAGCGGCGAATTCGGAGAGCTCTTCGCTGCACTGCGCCGCTCGCAAGCGGCTTCGTTCTTCGCCTTCTGCCGTCCGGCGAGAGCTGAACTCCAGCGGTCAGGTGCAGCTCTGCCCAACAGCGTGTTCTCAGTTCTGCGGGCAAGCACGCCCTCTTGCCTTGGCCCCGAGAGCAAAGTCCCGAGCGAGCACTCGACTCAGTGCAATGCACCCGGAAGGACGCTCTCGCTCGTCTTTCAAGGAGCGATTCCTAACAGCAGAAGCAGCAGAGGCACAAACTGCATGACGAGAAGGGACAACGTAGAACACGTCTCTGTCCTGGCACATTTTCGTGTGCGATACTTCCCTCCGGGTCTTCGGGCCTTGCGAAGCTCTGTGTACTGCGAGCGCTGCTACTCGCAGCTGAGAAGGACCGTGGAGCTAGCGGCGAATTCGGAGAGCTCTTCGCTGCACTGCGCTGCTCGCAAGCGGCTTCGTTCTTCGCCTTCTGCCGTCCGGCGAGAGCTGAACTCCAGCGGTCAGGTGCAGCTCTGCCCAACAGCGTGTTCTCAGTTCTGCGGGCAAGCACGCCCTCTTGCCTTGGCCCCGAGAGCAAAGTCCCGAGCGAGCACTCGACTCAGTGCAATGCACCCAGAAGGGACGCTCTCGCTCGTCTTTCAAGGAGCGATTCCTAACAGCAGAAGCAGCAGAGGCACAAACTGCATGACGAGAAGGGACAACGTAGAACACGTCTCTGTCCTGGCACATTTTCGTGTGCGATACTTCCCTCCGGGTCTTCGGGCCTTGCGAAGCTCTGTGTACTGCGAGCGCTGCTACTCGCAGCTGAGAAGGACCGTGGAGCTAGCGGCGAATTCGGAGAGCTCTTCGCTGCACTGCGCCGCTCGCAAGCGGCTTCGTTCTTCGCCTTCTGCCGTCCGGCGAGAGCTGAACTCCAGCGGTCAGTTGCAGCTCTGCCCAACAGCGTGTTCTCAGTTCTGCGGGCAAGCACGCCCTCTTGCCTTGGCCCCGAGAGCAAAGTCCCGAGCGAGCACTCGACTCAGTGCAATGCACCCGGAAGGACGCTCTCGCTCGTCTTTCAAGGAGCGATTCCTAACAGCAGAAGCAGCAGAGGCACAAACTGCATGACGAGAAGGGACAACGTAGAACACGTCTCTGTCCTGGCACATTTCCGTGTGCCATACTTCCCTCCGGGTCTTCGGGCCATGCGAAGCTCCGTGTACTGCGAGCGCTGCTACTCGCAGCTGAGAAGGACCGTGGAGCTAGCGGCGAATTCGGAGAGCTCTTCGCTGCACTGCGCCGCTCGCAAGCGGCTTCGTTCTTCGCCTTCTGCCGTCCGGCGAGAGCTGAACTCCGGCGGTCAGTTGCAGCTCTGACCAACAGCGTGTTCTCAGTTCTGCGGGCAAGCACGCCCTCTTGCCTTGGCCCCGAGAGCAAAGTCCCGAGCGAGCACTCGACTCAGTGCAATGCACCCGGAAGGACGCTCTCGCTCGCCTTTCAAGGAGCGATTCCTAACAGCAGAAGCAGCAGAGGCACAAACTGCATGACGAGAAGGGACAACGTAGAACACGTCTCTGTCCTGGCACATTTCCGTGTGCCATACTTCCCTCCGGGTCTTCGGGCCTTGCGAAGCTCCGTGTACTGCGAGCGCTGCTACTCGCAGCTGAGAAGGACCGTGGAGCTAGCGGCGAATTCGGAGAGCTCTTCGCTGCACTGCGCCGCTCGCAAGCGGCTTCGTTCTTCGCCTTCTGCCGTCCGGCGAGAGCTGAACTCCGGCGGTCAGTTGCAGCTCTGACCAACAGCGTGTTCTCAGTTCTGCGGGCAAGCACGCCCTCTTGCCTTGGCCCCGAGAGCAAAGTCCCGAGCGAGCACTCGACTCAGTGCAATGCACCCGGAAGGACGCTCTCGCTCGCCTTTCAAGGAGCGATTCCTAACAGCAGAAGCAGCAGAGGCACAAACTGCATGACGAGAAGGGACAACGTAGAACACGTCTCTGTCCTGGCACATTTCCGTGTGCCATACTTCCCTCCGGGTCTTCGGGCCTTGCGAAGCTCCGTGTACTGCGAGCGCTGCTACTCGCAGCTGAGAAGGACCGTGGAGCTAGCGGCGAATTCGGAGAGCTCTTCGCTGCACTGCGCCGCTCGCAAGCGGCTTCGTTCTTCGCCTTCTGCCGTCCGGCGAGAGCTGAACTCCGGCGGTCAGTTGCAGCTCTGCCCAACAGCGTGTTCTCAGTTCTGCGGGCAAGCACGCCCTCTTGCCTTGGCCCCGAGAGCAAAGTCCCGAGCGAGCACTCGACTCAGTGCAATGCACCCGGAAGGACGCTCTCGCTCGCCTTTCAAGGAGCGATTCCTAACAGCAGAAGCAGCAGAGGCACAAACTGCATGACGAGAAGGGACAACGTAGAACACGTCTCTGTCCTGGCACATTTCCGTGTGCCATACTTCCCTCCGGGTCTTCGGGCCATGCGAAGCTCCGTGTACTGCGAGCGCTGCTACTCGCAGCTGAGAAGGACCGTGGAGCTAGCGGCGAATTCGGAGAGCTCTTCGCTGCACTGCGCCGCTCGCAAGCGGCTTCGTTCTTCGCCTTCTGCCGTCCGGCGAGAGCTGAACTCCGGCGGTCAGTTGCAGCTCTGACCAACAGCGTGTTCTCAGTTCTGCGGGCAAGCACGCCCTCTTGCCTTGGCCCCGAGAGCAAAGTCCCGAGCGAGCACTCGACTCAGTGCAATGCACCCGGAAGGACGCTCTCGCTCGTCTTTCAAGGAGCGATTCCTAACAGCAGAAGCAGCAGAGGCACAAACTGCATGACGAGAAGGGACAACGTAGAACACGTCTCTGTCCTGGCACATTTTCGTGTGCCATACTTCCCTCCGGGTCTTCGGGCCTTGCGAAGCTCCGTGTTCTGCGAGCGCTGCTACTCGCAGCTGAGAAGGACCGTGGAGCTAGCGGCGAATTCGGAGAGCTCTTCGCTGCACTGCGCCGCTCGCAAGCGGCTTCGTTCTTCGCCTTCTGCCGTCCGGCGAGAGCTGAACTCCGGCGGTCAGTTGCAGCTCTGCCCAACAGCGTGTTCTCAGTTCTGCGGGCAAGCACGCCCTCTTGCCTTGGCCCCGAGTGCAAAGTCCCGAGCGAGCACACGACTCAGTGCAATGCACCCGGAAGGACGCTCTCGCTCGCCTTTCAAGGAGCGATTCCCAACAGCAGAAGCAGCAGAGGCACAAACTGCATGACGAGAAGGGACAACGTAGAACACGTCTCTGTCCTGGCACATTTTCGTGTGCCATACTTCCCTCCGGGTCTTCGGGCCTTGCGAAGCTCCGTGTACTGCGAGCGCTGCTACTCGCAGCTGAGAAGGACCGTGGAGCTAGCGGCGAATTCGGAGAGCTCTTCGCTGCACTGCGCCGCTCGCAAGCGGCTTCGTTCTTCGCCTTCTGCCGTCCGGCGAGAGCTGAACTCCGGCGGTCAGTTGCAGCTCTGCCCAACAGCGTGTTCTCAGTTCTGCGGGCAAGCACGCCCTCTTGCCTTGGCCCCGAGAGCAAAGTCCCGAGCGAGCACTCGACTCAGTGCAATGCACCCGGAAGGACGCTCTCGCTCGCCTTTCAAGGAGCGATTCCCAACAGCAGAAGCAGCAGAGGCACAAACTGCATGACGAGAAGGGACAACGTAGAACACGTCTCTGTCCTGGCACATTTCCGTGTGCCATACTTCCCTCCGGGTCTTCGGGCCATGCGAAGCTCCGTGTACTGCGAGCGCTGCTACTCGCAGCTGAGAAGGACCGTGGAGCTAGCGGCGAATTCGGAGAGCTCTTCGCTGCACTGCGCCGCTCGCAAGCGGCTTCGTTCTTCGCCTTCTGCCGTCCGGCGAGAGCTGAACTCCGGCGGTCAGTTGCAGCTCTGACCAACAGCGTGTTCTCAGTTCTGCGGGCAAGCACGCCCTCTTGCCTTGGCCCCGAGAGCAAAGTCCCGAGCGAGCACTCGACTCAGTGCAATGCACCCGGAAGGACGCTCTCGCTCGTCTTTCAAGGAGCGATTCCTAACAGCAGAAGCAGCAGAGGCACAAACTGCATGACGAGAAGGGACAACGTAGAACACGTCTCTGTCCTGGCACATTTTCGTGTGCCATACTTCCCTCCGGGTCTTCGGGCCTTGCGAAGCTCCGTGTTCTGCGAGCGCTGCTACTCGCAGCTGAGAAGGACCGTGGAGCTAGCGGCGAATTCGGAGAGCTCTTCGCTGCACTGCGCCGCTCGCAAGCGGCTTCGTTCTTCGCCTTCTGCCGTCCGGCGAGAGCTGAACTCCGGCGGTCAGTTGCAGCTCTGCCCAACAGCGTGTTCTCAGTTCTGCGGGCAAGCACGCCCTCTTGCCTTGGCCCCGAGAGCAAAGTCCCGAGCGAGCACTCGACTCAGTGCAATGCACCCGGAAGGACGCTCTCGCTCGTCTTTCAAGGAGCGATTCCCAACAGCAGAAGCAGCAGAGGCACAAACTGCATGACGAGAA
The DNA here is from genome assembly GCF_052056855.1 of Sturnus vulgaris. Classification (NCBI taxonomy): domain Eukaryota; kingdom Metazoa; phylum Chordata; class Aves; order Passeriformes; family Sturnidae; genus Sturnus; species Sturnus vulgaris. The sequence continues at coordinate 16,519 of NW_028276744.1, read as the reverse complement.
GGGACAACGTAGAACACGTCTCTGTCCTGGCACATTTTCGTGTGCCATACTTCCCTCCGGGTCTTCGGGCCTTGCGAAGCTCCGTGTACTGCGAGCGCTGCTACTCGCAGCTGAGAAGGACCGTGGAGCTAGCGGCGAATTCGGAGAGCTCTTCGCTGCACTGCGCCGCTCGCAAGCGGCTTCGTTCTTCGCCTTCTGCCGTCCGGCGAGAGCTGAACTCCGGCGGTCAGTTGCAGCTCTGCCCAACAGCGTGTTCTCAGTTCTGCGGGCAAGCACGCCCTCTTGCCTTGGCCCCGAGAGCAAAGTCCCGAGCGAGCACTCGACTCAGTGCAATGCACCCGGAAGGACGCTCTCGCTCGCCTTTCAAGGAGCGATTCCCAACAGCAGAAGCAGCAGAGGCACAAACTGCATGACGAGAAGGGACAACGTAGAACACGTCTCTGTCCTGGCACATTTCCGTGTGCCATACTTCCCTCCGGGTCTTCGGGCCTTGCGAAGCTCCGTGTACTGCGAGCGCTGCTACTCGCAGCTGAGAAGGATCGTGGAGCTAGCGGCGAATTCGGAGAGCTCTTCGCTGCACTGCGCCGCTCGCAAGCGGCTTCGTTCTTCGCCTTCTGCCGTCCGGCGAGAGCTGAACTCCAGCGGTCAGTTGCAGCTCTGCCCAACAGCGTGTTCTCAGTTCTGCGGGCAAGCACGCCCTCTTGCCTTGGCCCCGAGAGCAAAGTCCCGAGCGAGCACTCGACTCAGTGCAATGCATCCGGAAGGACGCTCTCGCTCGCCTTTCAAGGAGCGATTCCCAACAGCAGAAGCAGCAGAGGCACAAACTGCATGACGAGAAGGGACAACGTAGAACACGTCTCTGTCCTGGCACATTTTCGTGTGCCATACTTCCCTCCGGGTCTTCGGGCCTTGCGAAGCTCTGTGTACTGCGAGCGCTGCTACTCGCAGCTGAGAAGGACCGTGGAGCTAGCGGCGAATTCGGAGAGCTCTTCGCTGCACTGCGCCGCTCGCAAGCGGCTTCGTTCTTCGCCTTCTGCCGTCCGGCGAGAGCTGAACTCCGGCGGTCAGTTGCAGCTCTGCCCAACAGCGTGTTCTCAGTTCTGCGGGCAAGCACGCCCTCTTGCCTTGGCCCCGAGAGCAAAGTCCCGAGCGAGCACTCGACTCAGTGCAATGCACCCGGAAGGACGCTCTCGCTCGCCTTTCAAGGAGCGATTCCCAACAGCAGAAGCAGCAGAGGCACAAACTGCATGACGAGAAGGGACAACGTAGAACACGTCTCTGTCCTGGCACATTTTCGTGTGCCATACTTCCCTCCGGGTCTTCGGGCCTTGCGAAGCCCCGTGTACTGCGAGCGCTGCTACTCGCAGCTGAGAAGGACCCTGGAGCTAGCGGCGAATTCGGAGAGCTCTTCGCTGCACTGCGCCGCTCGCAAGCGGCTTCGTTCTTCGCCTTCTGCCGTCCGGCGAGAGCTGAACTCCGGCGGTCAGTTGCAGCTCTGCCCAACAGCGTGTTCTCAGTTCTGCGGGCAAGCACGCCCTCTTGCCTTGGCCCCGAGAGCAAAGTCCCGAGCGAGCACTCGACTCAGTGCAATGCACCCGGAAGGACGCTCTCGCTCGCCTTTCAAGGAGCGATTCCCAACAGCAGAAGCAGCAGAGGCACAAACTGCATGACGAGAAGGGACAACGTAGAACACGTCTCTGTCCTGGCACATTTCCGTGTGCCATACTTCCCTCCGGGTCTTCGGTCCTTGCGAAGCCCCGTGTACTGCGAGCGCTGCTACTCGCAGCTGAGAAGGATCGTGGAGATAGCGGCGAATTCGGAGAGCTCTTCGCTGCACTGCGCCGCTCGCAAGCGGCTTCGTTCTTCGCCTTCTGCCGTCCGGCGAGAGCTGAACTCCGGCGGTCAGGTGCAGCTCTGCCCAACAGCGTGTTCTCAGTTCTGCGGGCAAGCACGCCCTCTTGCCTTGGCCCCGAGAGCAAAGTCCCGAGCGAGCACTCGACTCAGTGCAATGCACCCGGAAGGACGCTCTCGCTCGTCTTTCAAGGAGCGATTCCTAACAGCAGAAGCAGCAGAGGCACAAACTGCATGACGAGAAGGGACAACGTTGAACACGTCTCTGTCCTGGCACATTTTCGTGTGCGATACTTCCCTCCGGGTCTTCGGGCCTTGCGAAGCTCTGTGTACTGCGAGCGCTGCTACTCGCAGCTGAGAAGGACCGTGGAGCTAGCGGCGAATTCGGAGAGCTCTTCGCTGCACTGCGCCGCTCGCAAGCGGCTTCGTTCTTCGCCTTCTGCCGTCCGGCGAGAGCTGAACTCCAGCGGTCAGGTGCAGCTCTGCCCAACAGCGTGTTCTCAGTTCTGCGGGCAAGCACGCCCTCTTGCCTTGGCCCCGAGAGCAAAGTCCCGAGCGAGCACTCGACTCAGTGCAATGCACCCGGAAGGACGCTCTCGCTCGTCTTTCAAGGAGCGATTCCTAACAGCAGAAGCAGCAGAGGCACAAACTGCATGACGAGAAGGGACAACGTAGAACACGTCTCTGTCCTGGCACATTTTCGTGTGCGATACTTCCCTCCGGGTCTTCGGGCCTTGCGAAGCTCTGTGTACTGCGAGCGCTGCTACTCGCAGCTGAGAAGGACCGTGGAACTAGCGGCGAATTCGGAGAGCTCTTCGCTGCACTGCGCCGCTCGCAAGCGGCTTCGTTCTTCGCCTTCTGCCGTCCGGCGAGAGCTGAACTCCAGCGGTCAGTTGCAGCTCTGCCCAACAGCGTGTTCTCAGTTCTGCGGGCAAGCACGCCCTCTTGCCTTGGCCCCGAGAGCAAAGTCCCGAGCGAGCACTCGACTCAGTGCAATGCACCCGGAAGGGACGCTCTCGAGCGTCTTTCAAGGAGCGATTCCTAACAGCAGAAGCAGCAGAGGCACAAACTGCATGACGAGAAGGGACAACGTAGAACACGTCTCTGTCCTGGCACATTTTCGTGTGCGATACTTCCCTCCGGGTCTTCGGGCCTTGCGAAGCTCTGTGTACTGCGAGCGCTGCTACTCGCAGCTGAGAAGGACCGTGGAGCTAGCGGCGAATTCGGAGAGCTCTTCGCTGCACTGCGCCGCTCGCAAGCGGCTTCGTTCTTCGCCTTCTGCCGTCCGGCGAGAGCTGAACTCCAGCGGTCAGTTGCAGCTCTGCCCAACAGCGTGTTCTCAGTTCTGCGGGCAAGCACGCCCTCTTGCCTTGGCCCCGAGAGCAAAGTCCCGAGCGAGCACTCGACTCAGTGCAATGCACCCGGAAGGACGCTCTCGCTCGTCTTTCAAGGAGCGATTCCTAACAGCAGAAGCAGCAGAGGCACAAACTGCATGACGAGAAGGGACAACGTAGAACACGTCTCTGTCCTGGCACATTTTCGTGTGCGATACTTCCCTCCGGGTCTTCGGGCCTTGCGAAGCTCTGTGTACTGCGAGCGCTGCTACTCGCAGCTGAGAAGGACCGTGGAGCTAGCGGCGAATTCGGAGAGCTCTTCGCTGCACTGCGCCGCTCGCAAGCGGCTTCGTTCTTCGCCTTCTGCCGTCCGGCGAGAGCTGAACTCCAGCGGTCAGGTGCAGCTCTGCCCAACAGCGTGTTCTCAGTTCTGCGGGCAAGCACGCCCTCTTGCCTTGGCCCCGAGAGCAAAGTCCCGAGCGAGCACTCGACTCAGTGCAATGCACCCGGAAGGACGCTCTCGCTCGCCTTTCAAGGAGCGATTCCTAACAGCAGAAGCAGCAGAGGCACAAACTGCATGACGAGAAGGGACAACGTAGAACACGTCTCTGTCCTGGCACATTTTCGTGTGCGATACTTCCCTCCGGGTCTTCGGGCCTTGCGAAGCTCTGTGTACTGCGAGCGCTGCTACTCGCAGCTGAGAAGGACCGTGGAGCTAGCGGCGAATTCGGAGAGCTCTTCGCTGCACTGCGCCGCTCGCAAGCGGCTTCGTTCTTCGCCTTCTGCCGTCCGGCGAGAGCTGAACTCCAGCGGTCAGGTGCAGCTCTGCCCAACAGCGTGTTCTCAGTTCTGCGGGCAAGCACGCCCTCTTGCCTTGGCCCCGAGAGCAAAGTCCCGAGCGAGCACTCGACTCAGTGCAATGCACCCGGAAGGACGCTCTCGCTCGTCTTTCAAGGAGCGATTCCTAACAGCAGAAGCAGCAGAGGCACAAACTGCATGACGAGAAGGGACAACGTAGAACACGTCTCTGTCCTGGCACATTTTCGTGTGCGATACTTCCCTCCGGGTCTTCGGGCCTTGCGAAGCTCTGTGTACTGCGAGCGCTGCTACTCGCAGCTGAGAAGGACCGTGGAGCTAGCGGCGAATTCGGAGAGCTCTTCGCTGCACTGCGCCGCTCGCAAGCGGCTTCGTTCTTCGCCTTCTGCCGTCCGGCGAGAGCTGAACTCCAGCGGTCAGGTGCAGCTCTGCCCAACAGCGTGTTCTCAGTTCTGCGGGCAAGCACGCCCTCTTGCCTTGGCCCCGAGAGCAAAGTCCCGAGCGAGCACTCGACTCAGTGCAATGCACCCGGAAGGACGCTCTCAGCTCGCCTTTCAAGGAGCGATTCCTAACAGCAGAAGCAGCAGAGGCACAAACTGCATGACGAGAAGGGACAACGTAGAACACGTCTCTGTCCTGGCACATTTTCGTGTGCGATACTTCCCTCCGGGTCTTCGGGCCTTGCGAAGCTCTGTGTACTGCGAGCGCTGCTACTCGCAGCTGAGAAGGACCGTGGAGCTAGCGGCGAATTCGGAGAGCTCTTCGCTGCACTGCGCCGCTCGCAAGCGGCTTCGTTCTTCGCCTTCTGCCGTCCGGCGAGAGCTGAACTCCAGCGGTCAGTTGCAGCTCTGCCCAACAGCGTGTTCTCAGTTCTGCGGGCAAGCACGCCCTCTTGCCTTGGCCCCGAGAGCAAAGTCCCGAGCGAGCACTCGACTCAGTGCAATGCACCCGGAAGGACGCTCTCGCTCGTCTTTCAAGGAGCGATTACCTACAGCAGAAGCAGCAGAGGCACAAACTGCATGACGAGAAGGGACAACGTAGAACACGTCTCTGTCCTGGCACATTTTCGTGTGCGATACTTCCCTCCGGGTCTTCGGGCCTTGCGAAGCTCTGTGTACTGCGAGCGCTGCTACTCGCAGCTGAGAAGGACCGTGGAGCTAGCGGCGAATTCAGAGAGCTCTTCGCTGCACTGCGCCGCTCGCAAGCGGCTTCGTTCTTCGCCTTCTGCCGTCCGGCGAGAGCTGAACTCCAGCGGTCAGGTGCAGCTCTGCCCAACAGCGTGTTCTCAGTTCTGCGGGCAAGCACGCCCTCTTGCCTTGGCCCCGAGAGCAAAGTCCCGAGCGAGCACTCGACTCAGTGCAATGCACCCGGAAGGACGCTCTCGCTCGCCTTTCAAGGAGCGATTCCTAACAGCAGAAGCAGCAGAGGCACAAACTGCATGACGAGAAGGGACAACGTAGAACACGTCTCTGTCCTGGCACATTTTCGTGTGCGATACTTCCCTCCGGGTCTTCGGGCCTTGCGAAGCTCTGTGTACTGCGAGCGCTGCTACTCGCAGCTGAGAAGGACCGTGGAGCTAGCGGCGAATTCGGAGAGCTCTTCGCTGCACTGCGCCGCTCGCAAGCGGCTTCGTTCTTCGCCTTCTGCCGTCCGGCGAGAGCTGAACTCCAGCGGTCAGGTGCAGCTCTGCCCAACAGCGTGTTCTCAGTTCTGCGGGCAAGCACGCCCTCTTGCCTTGGCCCCGAGAGCAAAGTCCCGAGCGAGCACTCGACTCAGTGCAATGCACCCGGAAGGACGCTCTCGCTCGCCTTTCAAGGAGCGATTCCTAACAGCAGAAGCAGCAGAGGCACAAACTGCATGACGAGAAGGGACAACGTAGAACACGTCTCTGTCCTGGCACATTTTCGTGTGCGATACTTCCCTCCGGGTCTTCGGGCCTTGCGAAGCTCTGTGTACTGCGAGCGCTGCTACTCGCAGCTGAGAAGGACCGTGGAGCTAGCGGCGAATTCGGAGAGCTCTTCGCTGCACTGCGCCGCTCGCAAGCGGCTTCGTTCTTCGCCTTCTGCCGTCCGGCGAGAGCTGAACTCCAGCGGTCAGTTGCAGCTCTGCCCAACAGCGTGTTCTCAGTTCTGCGGGCAAGCACGCCCTCTTGCCTTGGCCCCGAGAGCAAAGTCCCGAGCGAGCACTCGACTCAGTGCAATGCACCCGGAAGGACGCTCTCGCTCGTCTTTCAAGGAGCGATTACCTACAGCAGAAGCAGCAGAGGCACAAACTGCATGACGAGAAGGGACAACGTAGAACACGTCTCTGTCCTGGCACATTTTCGTGTGCGATACTTCCCTCCGGGTCTTCGGGCCTTGCGAAGCTCTGTGTACTGCGAGCGCTGCTACTCGCAGCTGAGAAGGACCGTGGAGCTAGCGGCGAATTCGGAGAGCTCTTCGCTGCACTGCGCCGCTCGCAAGCGGCTTCGTTCTTCGCCTTCTGCCGTCCGGCGAGAGCTGAACTCCAGCGGTCAGTTGCAGCTCTGCCCAACAGCGTGTTCTCAGTTCTGCGGGCAAGCACGCCCTCTTGCCTTGGCCCCGAGAGCAAAGTCCCGAGCGAGCACTCGACTCAGTGCAATGCACCCGGAAGGACGCTCTCGCTCGCCTTTCAAGGAGCGATTCCTAACAGCAGAAGCAGCAGAGGCACAAACTGCATGACGAGAAGGGACAACGTAGAACACGTCTCTGTCCTGGCACATTTTCGTGTGCGATACTTCCCTCCGGGTCTTCGGGCCTTGCGAAGCTCTGTGTACTGCGAGCGCTGCTACTCGCAGCTGAGAAGGACCGTGGAGCTAGCGGCGAATTCGGAGAGCTCTTCGCTGCACTGCGCCGCTCGCAAGCGGCTTCGTTCTTCGCCTTCTGCCGTCCGGCGAGAGCTGAACTCCAGCGGTCAGGTGCAGCTCTGCCCAACAGCGTGTTCTCAGTTCTGCGGGCAAGCACGCCCTCTTGCCTTGGCCCCGAGAGCAAAGTCCCGAGCGAGCACTCGACTCAGTGCAATGCACCCGGAAGGGACGCTCTCGAGCATCTTTCAAGGAGCGATTCCTAACAGCAGAAGCAGCAGAGGCACAAACTGCATGACGAGAAGGGACAACGTAGAACACGTCTCTGTCCTGGCATATTTTCCTGTGCGATACTTCCCTCCGGGTCTTCGGGCCTTGCGAAGCTCTGTGTACTGCGAGCGCTGCTACTCGCAGCTGAGAAGGACCGTGGAGCTAGCGGCGAATTCGGAGAGCTCTTCGCTGCACTGCGCCGCTCGCAAGCGGCTTCGTTCTTCGCCTTCTGCCGTCCGGCGAGAGCTGAACTCCAGCGGTCAGTTGCAGCTCTGCCCAACAGCGTGTTCTCAGTTCTGCGGGCAAGCACGCCCTCTTGCCTTGGCCCCGAGAGCAAAGTCCCGAGCGAGCACTCGACTCAGTGCAATGCACCCGGAAGGACGCTCTCGCTCGCCTTTCAAGGAGCGATTCCCTACAGCAGAAGCAGCAGAGGCACAAACTGCATGACGAGAAGGGACAACGTAGAACACGTCTCTGTCCTGGCACATTTTCGTGTGCGATACTTCCCTCCGGGTCTTCGGGCCTTGCGAAGCTCTGTGTACTGCGAGCGCTGCTACTCGCAGCTGAGAAGGACCGTGGAGCTAGCGGCGAATTCGGAGAGCTCTTCGCTGCACTGCGCCGCTCGCAAGCGGCTTCGTTCTTCGCCTTCTGCCGTCCGGCGAGAGCTGAACTCCAGCGGTCAGGTGCAGCTCTGCCCAACAGCGTGTTCTCAGTTCTGCGGGCAAGCACGCCCTCTTGCCTTGGCCCCGAGAGCAAAGTCCCGAGCGAGCACTCGACTCAGTGCAATGCACCCGGAAGGACGCTCTCGCTCGCCTTTCAAGGAGCGATTCCTAACAGCAGAAGCAGCAGAGGCACAAACTGCATGACGAGAAGGGACAACGTAGAACACGTCTCTGTCCTGGCACATTTTCGTGTGCGATACTTCCCTCCGGGTCTTCGGGCCTTGCGAAGCTCTGTGTACTGCGAGCGCTGCTACTCGCAGCTGAGAAGGACCGTGGAGCTAGCGGCGAATTCAGAGAGCTCTTCGCTGCACTGCGCCGCTCGCAAGCGGCTTCGTTCTTCGCCTTCTGCCGTCCGGCGAGAGCTGAACTCCAGCGGTCAGTTGCAGCTCTGCCCAACAGCGTGTTCTCAGTTCTGCGGGCAAGCACGCCCTCTTGCCTTGGCCCCGAGAGCAAAGTCCCGAGCGAGCACTCGACTCAGTGCAATGCACCCGGAAGGACGCTCTCGCTCGTCTTTCAAGGAGCGATTCCTAACAGCAGAAGCAGCAGAGGCACAAACTGCATGACGAGAAGGGACAACGTAGAACACGTCTCTGTCCTGGCACATTTTCGTGTGCGATACTTCCCTCCGGGTCTTCGGGCCTTGCGAAGCTCTGTGTACTGCGAGCGCTGCTACTCGCAGCTGAGAAGGACCGTGGAGCTAGCGGCGAATTCGGAGAGCTCTTCGCTGCACTGCGCCGCTCGCAAGCGGCTTCGTTCTTCGCCTTCTGCCGTCCGGCGAGAGCTGAACTCCAGCGGTCAGTTGCAGCTCTGCCCAACAGCGTGTTCTCAGTTCTGCGGGCAAGCACGCCCTCTTGCCTTGGCCCCGAGAGCAAAGTCCCGAGCGAGCACTCGACTCAGTGCAATGCACCCGGAAGGGACGCTCTCGAGCGTCTTTCAAGGAGCGATTCCTAACAGCAGAAGCAGCAGAGGCACAAACTGCATGACGAGAAGGGACAACGTAGAACACGTCTCTGTCCTGGCACATTTTCGTGTGCGATACTTCCCTCCGGGTCTTCGGGCCTTGCGAAGCTCTGTGTACTGCGAGCGCTGCTACTCGCAGCTGAGAAGGACCGTGGAGCTAGCGGCGAATTCGGAGAGCTCTTCGCTGCACTGCGCCGCTCGCAAGCGGCTTCGTTCTTCGCCTTCTGCCGTCCGGCGAGAGCTGAACTCCAGCGGTCAGGTGCAGCTCTGCCCAACAGCGTGTTCTCAGTTCTGCGGGCAAGCACGCCCTCTTGCCTTGGCCCCGAGAGCAAAGTCCCGAGCGAGCACTCGACTCAGTGCAATGCACCCGGAAGGACGCTCTCGCTCGCCTTTCAAGGAGCGATTCCTAACAGCAGAAGCAGCAGAGGCACAAACTGCATGACGAGAAGGGACAACGTAGAACACGTCTCTGTCCTGGCACATTTTCGTGTGCGATACTTCCCTCCGGGTCTTCGGGCCTTGCGAAGCTCTGTGTACTGCGAGCGCTGCTACTCGCAGCTGAGAAGGACCGTGGAGCTAGCGGCGAATTCGGAGAGCTCTTCGCTGCACTGCGCCGCTCGCAAGCGGCTTCGTTCTTTCGCCTTCTGCCGTCCGGCGAGAGCTGAACTCCAGCGGTCAGTTGCAGCTCTGCCCAACAGCGTGTTCTCAGTTCTGCGGGCAAGCACGCCCTCTTGCCTTGGCCCCGAGAGCAAAGTCCCGAGCGAGCACTCGACTCAGTGCAATGCACCCGGAAGGGACGCTCTCGCTCGTCTTTCAAGGAGCGATTACCTAACAGCAGAAGCAGCAGAGGCACAAACTGCATGACGAGAAGGGACAACGTAGAACACGTCTCTGTCCTGGCACATTTTCGTGTGCGATACTTCCCTCCGGGTCTTCGGGCCTTGCGAAGCTCTGTGTACTGCGAGCGCTGCTACTCGCAGCTGAGAAGGACCGTGGAGCTAGCGGCGAATTCGGAGAGCTCTTCGCTGCACTGCGCCGCTCGCAAGCGGCTTCGTTCTTCGCCTTCTGGCCGTCCGGCGAGAGCTGAACTCCAGCGGTCAGTTGCAGCTCTGCCCAACAGCGTGTTCTCAGTTCTGCGGGCAAGCACGCCCTCTTGCCTTGGCCCCGAGAGCAAAGTCCCGAGCGAGCACCTCGACTCAGTGCAATGCACCCGGAAGGACGCTCTCGCTCGCCTTTCAAGGAGCGATTCCCTACAGCAGAAGCAGCAGAGGCACAAACTGCATGACGAGAAGGGACAACGTAGAACACGTCTCTGTCCTGGCACATTTTCGTGTGCGATACTTTCCCTCCGGGTCTTCGGGCCTTGCGAAGCTCTGTGTACTGCGAGCGCTGCTACTCGCAGCTGAGAAGGACCGTGGAGCTAGCGGCGAATTCGGAGAGCTCTTCGCTGCACTGCGCCGCTCGCAAGCGGCTTCGTTCTTCGCCTTCTGCCGTCCGGCGAGAGCTGAACTCCAGCGGTCAGGTGCAGCTCTGCCCAACAGCGTGTTCTCAGTTCTGCGGGCAAGCACGCCCTCTTGCCTTGGCCCCGAGAGCAAAGTCCCGAGCGAGCACTCGACTCAGTGCAATGCACCCGGAAGGACGCTCTCGCTCAGCTTTCAAGGAGCGATTCCTAACAGCAGAAGCAGCAGAGGCACAAACTGCATGACGAGAAGGGACAACGTAGAACACGTCTCTGTCCTGGCATATTTTCCTGTGCGATACTTCCCTCCGGGTCTTCGGGCCTTGCGAAGCTCTGTGTACTGCGAGCGCTGCTACTCGCAGCTGAGAAGGACCGTGGAGCTAGCGGCGAATTCGGAGAGCTCTTCGCTGCACTGCGCCGCTCGCAAGCGGCTTCGTTCTTCGCCTTCTGCCGTCCGCGGCGAGAGCTGAACTCCAGCGGTCAGTTGCAGCTCTGCCCAACAGCGTGTTCTCAGTTCTGCGGGCAAGCACGCCCTCTTGCCTTGGCCCCGAGAGCAAAGTCCCGAGCGAGCACTCGACTCAGTGCAATGCACCCGGAAGGACGCTCTCGCTCGCCTTTCAAGGAGCGATTCCTAACAGCAGAAGCAGCAGAGGCACAAACTGCATGACGAGAAGGGACAACGTAGAACACGTCTCTGTCCTGGCACATTTTCGTGTGCGATACTTCCCTCCGGGTCTTCGGGCCTTGCGAAGCTCTGTGTACTGCGAGCGCTGCTACTCGCAGCTGAGAAGGACCGTGGAGCTAGCGGCGGAATTCGGAGAGCTCTTCGCTGCACTGCGCCGCTCGCAAGCGGCTTCGTTCTTCGCCTTCTGCCGTCCGGCGAGAGCTGAACTCCAGCGGTCAGTTGCAGCTCTGCCCAACAGCGTGTTCTCAGTTCTGCGGGCAAGCACGCCCTCTTGCCTTGGCCCCGAGAGCAAAGTCCCGAGCGAGCACTCGACTCAGTGCAATGCACCCGGAAGGACGCTCTCGCTCGTCCTTTCAAGGAGCGATTCCTAACAGCAGAAGCAGCAGAGGCACAAACTGCATGACGAGAAGGGACAACGTAGAACACGTCTCTGTCCTGGCACATTTTCGTGTGCGATACTTCCCTCCGGGTCTTCGGGGCCTTGCGAAGCTCTGTGTACTGCGAGCGCTGCTACTCGCAGCTGAGAAGGACCGTGGAGCTAGCGGCGAATTCGGAGAGCTCTTCGCTGCACTGCGCCGCTCGCAAGCGGCTTCGTTCTTCGCCTTCTGCCGTCCGGCGAGAGCTGAACTCCAGCGGTCAGTGCAGCTCTGCCCAACAGCGTGTTCTCAGTTCTGCGGGCAAGCACGCCCTCTTGCCTTGGCCCCGAGAGCAAAGTCCCGAGCGAGCACTCGACTCAGTGCAATGCACCCGGAAGGACGCTCTCGCTCGTCCTTTCAAGGAGCGATTCCTAACAGCAGAAGCAGCAGAGGCACAAACTGCATGACGAGAAGGGACAACGTAGAACACGTCTCTGTCCTGGCACATTTTCGTGTGCGATACTTCCCTCCGGGTCTTCGGGCCTTGCGAAGCTCTGTGTACTGCGAGCGCTGCTACTCGCAGCTGAGAAGGACCGTGGAGCTAGCGGCGAATTCAGGAGAGCTCTTCGCTGCACTGCGCCGCTCGCAAGCGGCTTCGTTCTTCGCCTTCTGCCGTCCGGCGAGAGCTGAACTCCAGCGGTCAGTTGCAGCTCTGCCCAACAGCGTGTTCTCAGTTCTGCGGGCAAGCACGCCCTCTTGCCTTGGCCCCGAGAGCAAAGTCCCGAGCGAGCACTCGACTCAGTGCAATGCACCCGGAAGGACGCTCTCGCTCGTCTTTCAAGGAGCGATTCCTAACAGCAGAAGCAGCAGAGGCACAAACTGCATGACGAGAAGGGACAACGTAGAACACGTCTCTGTCCTGGCACATTTTCGTGTGCGATACTTCCCTCCGGGTCTTCGGGCCTTGCGAAGCTCTGTGTACTGCGAGCGCTGCTACTCGCAGCTGAGAAGGACCGTGGAGCTAGCGGCGAATTCGGAGAGCTCTTCGCTGCACTGCGCCGCTCGCAAGCGGCTTCGTTCTTCGCCTTCTGCCGTCCGGCGAGAGCTGAACTCCAGCGGTCAGTTGCAGCTCTGCCCAACAGCGTGTTCTCAGTTCTGCGGGCAAGCACGCCCTCTTGCCTTGGCCCCGAGAGCAAAGTCCCGAGCGAGCACTCGACTCAGTGCAATGCACCCGGAAGGACGCTCTCGAGCGTCTTTCAAGGAGCGATTCCTAACAGCAGAAGCAGCAGAGGCACAAACTGCATGACGAGAAGGGACAACGTAGAACACGTCTCTGTCCTGGCACATTTTCGTGTGCGATACTTCCACTCCGGGTCTTCGGGCCTTGCGAAGCTCTGTGTACTGCGAGCGCTGCTACTCGCAGCTGAGAAGGACCGTGGAGCTAGCGGCGAATTCGGAGAGCTCTTCGCTGCACTGCGCCGCTCGCAAGCGGCTTCGTTCTTCGCCTTCTGCCGTCCGGCGAGAGCTGAACTCCAGCGGTCAGGTTGCAGCTCTGCCCAACAGCGTGTTCTCAGTTCTGCGGGCAAGCACGCCCTCTTGCCTTGGCCCCGAGAGCAAAGTCCCGAGCGAGCACTCGACTCAGTGCAATGCACCCGGAAGGACGCTCTCGCTCGTCTTTCAAGGAGCGATTCCTAACAGCAGAAGCAGCAGAGGCACAAACTGCATGACGAGAAGGGACAACGTAGAAACACGTCTCTGTCCTGGCACATTTTCGTGTGCGATACTTCCCTCCCGGGTCTTCGGGCCTTGCGAAGCTCTGTGTACTGCGAGCGCTGCTACTCGCAGCTGAGAAGGACCGTGGAGCTAGCGGCGAATTCGGAGAGCTCTTCGCTGCACTGCGCCGCTCGCAAGCGGCTTCGTTCTTCGCCTTCTGCCGTCCGGCGAGAGCTGAACTCCAGCGGTCAGGTGCAGCTCTGCCCCAACAGCGTGTTCTCAGTTCTGCGGGCAAGCACGCCCCTCTTGCCTTGGCCCCGAGAGCAAAGTCCCGAGCGAGCACTCGACTCAGTGCAATGCACCCGGAAGGGACGCTCTCGCTCGCCTTTCAAGGAGCGATTCCTAACAGCAGAAGCAGCAGAGGCACAAACTGCATGACGAGAAGGGACAACGTAGAACACGTCTCTGTCCTGGCACATTTTCGTGTGCGATACTTCCCTCCGGGTCTTCGGGCCTTGCGAAGCTCTGTGTACTGCGAGCGCTGCTACTCGCAGCTGAGAAGGACCGTGGAGCTAGCGGCGAATTCCGGAGAGCTCTTCGCTGCACTGCGCCGCTCGCAAGCGGCTTCGTTCTTCGCCTTCTGCCGTCCGGCGAGAGCTGAAACTCCAGCGGTCAGGTGCAGCTCTGCCCAACAGCGTGTTCTCAGTTCTGCGGGCAAGCACGCCCTCTTGCCTTGGCCCCCGAGAGCAAAGTCCCGAGCGAGCAACTCGACTCAGTGCAATGCACCCGGAAGGACGCTCTCAGCTCGTCCTTTCAAGGAGCGATTTCCTAACAGCAGAAGCAGCAGAGGCACAAACTGCATGACGAGAAGGGACAACGTAGAACACGTCTCTGTCCTGGCACATTTTCGTGTGCGATACTTCCCTCCGGGTCTTCGGGCCTTGCGAAGCTCTGTGTACTGCGAGCGCTGCTACTCGCAGCTGAGAAGGACCGTGGAGCTAGCGGCGAATTCGGAGAGCTCTTCGCTGCACTGCGCCGCTCGCAAGCGGCTTCGTTCTTCGCCTTCTGCCGTCCGGCGAGAGCTGAACTCCAGCGGTCAGGTGCAGCTCTGCCCAACAGCGTGTTCTCAGTTCTGCGGGCAAGCACGCCCTCTTGCCTTGGCCCCGAGAGCAAAGTCCCGAGCGAGCACTCGACTCAGTGCAATGCACCCGGAAGGACGCTCTCGCTCGCCTTTTCAAGGGAGCGATTCCTAACAGCAGAAGCAGCAGAGGCACAAACTGCATGACGAGAAGGGACAACGTAGAAACACGTCTCTGTCCTGGCACATTTTCGTGTGCGATACTTCCCTCCGGGTCTTCGGGCCTTGCGAAGCTCTGTGTACTGCGAGCGCTGCTACTCGCAGCTGAGAAGGACCGTGGAGCTAGCGGCGATTCGGAGAGCTCTTCGCTGCACTGCGCCGCTCGCAAGCGGCTTCGTTCTTCGCCTTCTGCCGTCCGGCGAGAGCTGAACTCCAGCGGTCAGTTGCAGCTCTGCCCAACAGCGTGTTCTCAGTTCTGCGGGCAAGCACGCCCTCTTGCCTTGGCCCCGAGAGCAAAGTCCCGAGCGAGCACTCGACTCAGTGCAATGCACCCCGGAAGGACGCTCTCGCTCGTCTTTCAAGGAGCGATTACCTACAGCAGAAGCAGCAGAGGCACAAACTGCATGACGAGAAGGGACAACGTAGAACACGTCTCTGTCCCTGGCACATTTTCGTGTGCGATACTTCCCTCCGGGTCTTCGGGCCTTGCGAAGCTCTGTGTACCTGCGAGCGCTGCTACTCGCAGCTGAGAAGGACCGTGGAGCTAGCGGCGAATTCAGGAGAGCTCTTCGCTGCACTGCGCCGCTCGCAAGCGGCTTCGTTCTTCGCCTTCTGCCGTCCCGAGCGAGAGCTGAACTCCAGCGGTCAGGTGCAGCTCTGCCCAACAGCGTGTTCTCAGTTCTGCGGGCAAGCACGCCCATCTTGCTTGGCCCCGAGAGCAAAGTCCCGAGCGAGCACTCGACTCAGTGCAATGCACCCGGAAGGACGCTCTCGCTCGCCTTTCAAGGAGCGATTCCTAACAGCAGAAGCAGCAGAGGCACAAACTGCATGACGAGAAGGGGACAACGTAGAACACGTCTCTGTCCTGGCACATTTTCGTGTGCGATACTTCCCTCCGGGTCTTCGGGCCTTGCGAAGCTCTGTGTACTGCGAGCGCTGCTACTCGCAGCTGAGAAGGACCGTGGAGCTAGCGGCGAGATTCGGAGAGCTCTTCGCTGCACTTGCGCCGCTCGCAAGCGGCTTCGTTCTTCGCCTTCTGCCGTCCGGCGAGAGCTGAACTCCAGCGGTCAGGTGCAGCTCTGCCCAACAGCGTGTTCTCAGTTCTGCGGGCAAGCACGCCCTCTTGCCTTGGCCCCGAGAGCAAAGTCCCGAGCGAGCACTCGACTCAGTGCAATGCACCCGGAAGGACGCTCTCGCTCGCCTTTCAAGGAGCGATTCCTAACAGCAGAAGCAGGCAGAGGCACAAACTGCATGACGAGAAGGGACAGACGTAGAACACGTCTCTGTCCTGGGCACATTTTCCGTGTGCGATACTTCCCTCCGGGTCTTCGGGCCTTGCGAAGCTCTGTGTACTGCGAGCGCTGCTACTACTCGCAGCTGAGAAGGGACCGTGGAGCTAGCGGCGAATTCGGAGAGCTCTTCGCTGCACTGGCGCCGCTCGCAAGCGGCTTCGTTCTGCGCCTTCTGCCGTCCGCCGAGAGCTGAACTCCAGCGGTCAGTTGCAGCTCTGCCCAACAGCGTGTTCTCAGTTCTGCGGGCAAGCACGCCCTCATTTGCCTTGGCCCCGAGAGCAAAGTCCCGAGCGAGCACTCGACTCAGTGCAATGTGCACCCGGAAGGACCGCTCTCAGCTCGTCTTTCAAGGAGCGATTACCTACAGCAGAAGCAGCAGAGGCACAAACTGCATGACGAGAAGGGACAACGTAGAACACGTCTCTGTCCTGGCACATTTTCGTGTGCGATACTTCCCTCCGGGGTCTTCGGGCCTTGTCGAAGCTCTGTTGTACTGCGAGCGGCTGCTACTCGCAGCTGAGAAGGACCGTGGAGGCTAGCGGCGAATTCGGGAGAGCTCTTCGCTGCACTGCGCCGCTCGCAAGCGGCTTCGTTCTTTCGCCTTCTGCCGTCCGGCGAGAGCTGAACTCCAGCGGTCAGGTGCAGCTCTGCCCAACAGCGTGGTTCTCAGTTCTGCGGGCAAGCACGCCCTCTTTGCCTTGGCCCCGGAGAGCAAAGTCCCGAGCGAGCACTCGACTCAGTGCAATGCACCCGGAAGGACGCTCTCTGCTCGCCTTTCAAGAGAGCTGATTCCTAACAGCAGAAGCAGCAGAGGCACAAACTGCATGACGAGAAGGGACAACGTAGAACACGTCTCTGTCCTGGCACATTTTCGTGTGCGATAACTTCCCTCCGGGGTCTTCGGGGCCTTGCGAAGCTCTGTGTACTGCGAGCGCTGCTACTA